>NC_045559.1:24180745-24481039 GCF_009819795.1 Aythya fuligula | reverse complement strand
GTGGGCAAAGGAAGAGATCGAGGTTGTTTGAGAAGGAGCAAGAGTGGAAAAAAAGAAAAAAAAAAGGGGGGGGAGGGGAAAGGGGATAAAAAGGGTCTATTCATATGCAAACATGTTGCTGGTTTGTACACTTGTCTGGTCGTGCCCTTCATCTGATCCGCACAGTCTATCCTATCTTCTTGATGAGCCCAAACTCTTTTCCTGGGTGCTGAGATCTCTACCATGTGTGTGTCTGGGGCCTGAGTGCAGCTGCTGGAGGGGGACCAGCAGTCTCAGGAGCCAGTGTGTCTGTCTGGGCCAGACCCTGAAGAAACCAGGGGCTCTGAGAGTTGGTTACTGCAGGGACTACAGGGTCTCGTATTGGCTACTCAAGAGATTGTGGGGTCTGTGAGTTGCTACTGGAGGGGCCATAGGTATGAACCAGCTACTGGACAAACCCATTTGCATGTGTGTGTCTGTGCATGAGGCCAGGGGGTCCAAGGCCAGCTACTGAAAAGACCAAATGTGCACGGATGGCTGCTGGGGTGTGTGTGTGTGTGTGTGTGTGCAGGTCAGAGCAACTGCAGTGGGGCTGTGGCTTCAGGGGCTCCATGTCTGGGCACCACCAACTGAGAGGACTGGGGTCCAAGGGAAGCTACTGGGAGTATTCATGTACAAATTTTCTACTAACAGTCTTTCAATGCAATCGGCCCCAGAGGGGAGCAGGATCAGTCCGTTTGTGCTGTATTAGCTTACTGTTGCATTTTCTGTCTGTGTTAATCTGTGTGGCCAGCTATGCATGTATGTAGATAAATCTATGTCTATACACATCCGTGTATACATGCATTGAAAGTGTGTGTGTCTGTGCCTACTGGGGGTACACACTCAGGCTCACTACTGGCTGGATGTGAGGAGATGAAGTTGTGGCGGCCTTGCCTCTATTGGTGTACTAGATTTGGTAACTTCTAGCAGGTACAGTACAAAGTTATGAATTTCAGCACCCTTGAGGCAGAACTAATCCCTTAAGAGAGAAGGAAAATTAAGATATCTCATTTACAGTCAAGGCTGCCTCCTAAAGAAGGCTATGAAGCAAGGGCAGGTTGAGGGACATTATTGATACCCTGAACAAGGCATCTGCATTTGAGAAGGGAGGTCTCTTAAGAACTAGCCTAGGTGGCTACCTGATCATTGAGCCCGTTTCTCCAGATCATAGACTGCTCCCTTACATTGAGGCAATGGATTCAGTCCGCAGAAAGCTTTTACTGTTTGGCTGACATAATAATACATGGTGTTACGGTAGTTTTTCTAAACACTTTTCTTGATTATGAAAAGTTCAGACTTGTTTAGTCATGTGAAAACGGGAAAGAAAAGGAGTGACACATATGCTGCTCATTTTTTGAGTGGGAGAACTGGATGGCACAGAAGTAGAAACTACTGTTTCTCAGGACTGTAAATAGCATTCTAGCTCATACAAATGTCCAAATACAAATATATGAGCAGATAAAAAGATAAAAGAAAGCTCAGCATTAACAATGAAAAGAAACAGATTCTTGTGTTTATTGGCTGCTGTCATCTTTGCAAGTCTGGTCCTGGGAAAAAGCCTACTATACAAAAAATAAACACATCTGCTAATGTCCTGTCCCCACAGAAATTATGTGGAATTTTGCAACTTACTTCAGTGAAACAATTAATTCATCAAAACTTTTTTAAAAGCATGCAAGAATGCAAAACATACTGCATAGTATCTTAGTCTGGCCAAAGGTACTGGGAAAAGTTCCACCAAACTCTACTGGAGAAGAATTTCTTAGTGAACAGAATGAACCTTTGACATAGAAAAGGACAAAAAACAAACAACAAAATCAAACAAAAACTCTTGGGAGCAGCTGTTAGTCCTTAATATTGCATCAATGGTATTGTACATGTATTTTGTTCATAATGAAGTATAATTAGAAATAGCATGCGGTTTCTAGGGATTAGCTGAATCATAAATGGGCACTGGGAATAGCTGTGAGGGGATCCATAGAGAAGAAAAAAAAATCCTAAATTTTCACAAGCTGACTTCTTATTGTACTATTACAGTTCTCCAAAATACACTGGTCAGACTTTGTCCATGTGTGCAACATTTGCAACTTATAATAAAAATGATAAGACTCAAATAAGCATTTATTATTTATTTATTTATTTATTTTTGACAAAAGCAGGAACCTCCATCTTGGGCAATGAGTGGAATCTCAAGTTTCCAGCAAAAACCTATTAGCAGGATTTAATAATTATTAAAGAAGAAGAGAGACAATAACCAATAACTCCTAGCATCTGTGAAAACCTTTATGTTTTATTGCTGGTTTACGTCTGTGGTGATTTGTGGTTCTTAATATAAACTCTTTAACAGAAGTCACTTGAATATTTCCACAAAAGTTTAATTATGGAAGAGAAAGGCTGATGGGGAAAAAATTTCCCAAAGGAAGCCTTAAGATTTAAGATTTCCATATGATTGTGTATATCATTTCCTTTTAATTCAGACAATTGTTATGACTTCAGTAATGTAATTTAACTAAAGGTCAGTGCCGCAAGTCTGGCTCAAGAATTGCACAATGCACATTCCAGTCTGATTACATCCACTTGCATCTTTTCAAATTACACACACTTTAGGTGATAAGATCTAGATACAATGGAAAACAGTATTTCTCTTCAGAGATTACAATCACTGGTGATTTTGTCTATTCACATGGAGTAGCAGGCTCAGCAAGGTGCTACCCTGAAACATGCTGAGTACTTCAAAATGCCAAATTCATTCATCTCCTGCAGGAGTCAGCACTGTGCAGCTGACAGGTGTTTGGCATGCTATAGGACAAGTAATTAAATTACTTTTTAGGACTTTTCCTTATAATTACTTTGCTTCATGGGAACTTGAAATTCTTTTTTCTTTTTCCTCTTGAAGATGTTACAGACATGTGAGAGTTACATGTAAATGGGCTATTCTCATTTTATGAATGTTTCATTTGTAACTCATAATGTGATACCTGTGGTTACATACGTGGCTGTATATCTAGTACATATTGCAACTCTTCTAATTGTGAACTGAATTTAAACTTAAAAGAAAGCTCTACAATTCCTTCTGCAAGGAATGTACAACAGGGAGAGTTAATTAATTCATCCTCTAAAGCTAGAGGGAAGTAAGCACTGTCTATTCAAAGTGCTGAGAATTACCTCCATTCCACTCTACACTTCAAATCATACCCTTTATGATTTAAAGACCGAAAGCTTATTAGACACTGTCATATTCAAAACATAGAGGGAGATTTCCTGTTGCAGGTCTATACAGTGTCTTCCAGTGCAAAGTCACTTTCCTGTCTCAGTAGTGCTAATTATTTTAGTAAAATAAACGTAAATAATTTCATATAGTTTTCCCTAGATGCCTGTTAGGAGCTTTGAATTAATTTAACTTTTCCACCAAACTGATTTTGTAATCAGTTTTTATTTTTTTATTTTTTTTTCCATAGATAGTTGTTTGTTTTTTTGCTGGTATGTACTGAAATCCTTATTAGCATAATAATGACATCTCATCCTGTCCGTTCTGCTCACAACCCCTTCTCTCCCCACAGGAGCCTGTGACAGAGGTTTCTCAGCTTGCCTAGCGCCTGTGACCTGATGGGTCTGACTCTGCCCATGGGGAAAGGAACCCTGAATTCAGTTACACCACTTGAAGCACCGATGCTATGTGCTCATTTGCGTTTACACACGCTGGAAATAAAGCCAAGTTTTATAAAATAACAATAAAGATGCTACATTTTAAGTAAAACTACTTCTGTTTAAAGTAAGATAACCTACATTGTGAATTTTATCTCTCTCCCCTCATCCCAGTCAAGATGTTGTGGTGATCTTTGAGTCATAGTTTAGCCATCCCTGTTTAGGGGATGTGGGGATTGTGAGTTTTTAGCAACAAGGAGTAGTGTGTCATTTCTGAGGGAGAAATTATTATTATTTTTTATTAACAACAGCTCCTAGTGTTGCAGTATAATAATTTCATATTATTATCTGTAGTAAGTGAAAGTAGGAGCAGAGATTTAAAAGTAATCTTCAGAAGATTGTGCCTTGCAATTGCAGGTTATCATTCAGTGACAACATTCAGAAGTTCCCAGGCAATCACCACAGGTTCGCAACTGGTCAGGAACAACCCCCCACACACACCTAGGTGTATCAGAAACAACACAGGACTTCTTGCAACAATCAGATTTTAAATATTTAATGCAATAAGACAGAAGCGTAAGAAATACACAGGAAAGACCGAGGCCATGAGAACATCAGGGAGGTTGTTAGGATTTCAGGAAATGCTCCCAGTTTCCATCACGTAGAGGAAGAAACATTCCTCGTGACCTTGTTTAAGGGAAATCTTTTCCTATTTTGAAGTCTCATGATTGTTTAAACTGTGAGAATGCTCCTCGGACATACTTATTTGTTACCTATTCAAAAAATAATTAAAAACTAAGTATTGAAAAATGTCTGCTCTCACCATTCTATTTATACTAGCCCCTAGATCTTTCTTCAAAGAGTGTTTCTTGCTATATAATGCACAAAAAAAATCATCCTGAATTTCTTATATCAAGTCAACAAAATTCTGGGGAATAATTTGATAGAGATGAGCAAAAAAATAAGTGAACTTGTGGCCTAGGAAAATCAAAAGAATAAAAAGCAGAGAGTACCTTAGTTTCAGTTTATCTGAACACTGCAACCACAAAGAGATTTCGATAAAAGACTCCAAGGTCACATCATCATCTTATGTGGTGACTGCATGTGGATCAGAGATAAAAAAAGCCTGGATCTGTTTTCTGATCAGAGTACACTATCTGAGTCCTTGGCAGTGAGCACACAAAGTGCAGGAAAAGATTTGAAAGATACCATTTAGGTCTGTGCTCAGCCTTTTATTTGCTTCTGTTTAATCCCATCTCTGTTAAACTTTTATATGAATCCATCCACCACACTACCACATATCAGAACTTATATTGGGACAAAACCAACTTATAATCAGAGATACCAGGGGATGCACTTGAAAACTATAGCCACTTCAATAAGTGCAAGGATGATATGTATCCTTTCAATGTATAAATTATTTATTTACTGTATAAATTATTTATTTACTGTATTGATGTTTGAGAAAATCACATATTGGTATCCATCAGAGGTGCATATGTGGCATGGTATGATAAACGAGTGCTCAAAAGCACTTTGCTTTCGTAAAGAATTCTTATAAATCTTAAGGAAACATAAACACGATATAGCCTAAAGCATTGGGTTTAGTGTCCCGTGACCAAGAATCGCTGAGGCTCTTATTGCCATCTAGCGATGTTTTTTTGGAATAGCAATGGTAGCTCTTTTTTGGGTATTACAGACCGATTATGAATACATACAATAAAAACTCTTCTAGATTAGAAGTACTATCATTTTATTTTTCATATAGGTAACTCTCACTCTTTCTCTCTCTATATACATATATTTATCACCGACAGTATCAGAAACTACATGTATATCGATCAGATTTGCTTCTAAAATGCAGTATATAGAACTTCAAAATGTAGGCACTTCTGGTGGGAAAACAAGTTTATAATTACAACAGGTTGAAAAAAAAAAAGACTCCAATTTAAAGTAAATGCAAAAATCAAAGTTACTGATCCTGCTAGATTTGAACTAACTAAAATGCAAGCTAGTGATATATATAATTGATGGCCTGATAAAGCAGGAGGCAACAGCTTCCTGATGACCTCATGTCCTGCAGTTCTGGCCCTGCATCTTTTCTACAATGAAGCATATATGTATTTCTTTGTTATTGCAGACAAAGGATCAGTTTATTTAGCTGAAGAAAAAGTCCTCAGATAAATTTTTAATGCTTGAAATACAGCTAGAGAATTTCTATCCACATGCAGTCCCAGAATTAGCTTGAGGTCACAGCCTTTTTCTGCAGCATTCATGTGTATTGTTCAAGGCCTGTCTTTAAAGCATATAATGGATGGTTTTGCTGTATATTCCTCTCTGTGCCTCTCCATGGATTTTTATCTGAATTGCTGAAAACCCTTAATTTTAGAATGGAAAAAAATATTTCAAAATGTTCTGCAGAATATGAAAGTACTTCAGATCAACAGTTCTAACTACACCGTTCCATTGTCTGAATGTAAACCAGACCTTTTCTGAAATACTAATAGTTTCGTGGTCTTGTCTTCAGATCTTGATTTGATATAAACAATCCTTCACTATCTGATAATGAAACACATATGAGGAAGGAATTCCTCCCTCAGCAGTGCACACAATCCAAATCCAGAGTGCAACTGCACTCAGGCGTCTGTCCTAAGCACAAAGAAAAAAAATGGTGTTTGGAAGAATGATAAATGTGGATAGTGGGTACTGGTTTGTTCTGGCCCTATTTGGAATTAATGGAGCTCTTGCTCAGAAAGCCTGGGAACTTAGCCATGCTGACCTGCCTTATCACCACCTTATGACTGCTTGAGTACCTGACTTCTGCAGAGTAGGTAGACATTTGAGGATGTCTGAATGCTTTTGTGTAGACACACCTTCCATAAAATCTGTGCAACCTACAAAGTTTGGCGTTGTGGGCAAAAAGGAAAAAAATATATAGAAGGAAGAACGTACTTACATTTCTGCTGCATTTTAGCCCAATCAGCTTAAATGTGGTCATGCAGATGAATTTATTTCATAAATACTGCATAGGAAAGGGTCAGCTTAACATAGAAAAAATACTGGAAATGTGAATATCACCAATCCCCCTAGGTCACTGAACCCTCATTGGTGGGCAAAGGTCACAGTACTGAAGAGGGCAAACTCGGAGCAGGACGAATTTACCTGATGTTTATGCATCATTCCTCTACCACATGAAATCATGAGAAAAGCAGAGCCACAGCCTAAGTTGATGCTCAGCATTAACTCAAGGCAAGTTTGTACTAGTATTTTTGTAAAAAATTGTACTAAGTGATGAACACTGCAACATCATCATTCATATTTTGCCTTTGGAGAGACTGCCTTTGACAGGCATGTGCATTGTGATTTAGAAGAATTATTCATGTTGTAGTTCTATATTTCATCTACATCATCACATGCTAAGGCTAGCTGAATATTAGATAAATTGGAGCTCAGAGTCCCAAAGCACATAGGAGAAGCATTTCAGATCATTCAGCAAATCTCCCCTATGACAACAGAACAACAACCAAAAAAAAAACAACCTGATGACTTTCTATTTCTAGCTCCAAGACAATCGTGACTCAGAAGAGCCTCTTTTATCCCTGATTTGACTGCATTCCTCCCTCTCAGATGTGGTCTTTCTCATTCCAATATAAGTTAAATTACTGAAATTCCCAGCTGATAATAAAGACCAAGTGGAAATTGAAACACAATTTATTGCTTGAATTGCACAGCCTTGAGGCCTTGCAGCCTGGCAGCGGTATGGACATGAGATGGCTCCAGTCCTGTATCAGTGTCGAAGTGTCTGTCTTGGCCTTTAAAGCTAGTAAAAATCTAGGTCAAGCTTTCAGAAGGACTGACTCATCTCTCATGACCTTTGAAGCAAGTGCAATGTCTAGGATTGAAGAAGACAGAAAAGGGAAGGGGAGGAGGGGAAGGAGGGGAATTTCAGACTCCTTCCTAAAATGTGATCAGCAACAAACTGTACCTGCAGGTGTGACAGGTGGTGTCATCAGGATCTGTGACACCAAATGACACTGAAGTGGATCATGCTCACTGCTAGGTACAACAGAACTGTTAGCACTTTTGTAGAAAGAGCCTGAGGGATTTCTTGGGGCTGTGGATAGGGAGCGAGCGCGTCTCCTGCCCTGTTAATCTCCCTGCTGTCACCAGGTCCCCCTGGGTGGTTGGGGTGTTGGGAGGGTGTGGGGACTGCTTCCTTCCCCAGCCCTCTGGGGCAAGGGAGGCTGTCCTCTCTCCTTACCCCTCCAGGGCCCAAAGTGCTCTGATCACAGCTTACTCATGGGAACTCTGTGCTACCCTTGTGGGTGGAGGAAGCTGCTGAGAAGATTGTGAAAACCATGGCATGAGTCTGGTTATGAGGGCCATGATACCACGACAGCACCAGTGCCCAGTTCCTCTGGTGTTGTTCAATGGTGGTTTAGCATTGTGACAGTATGGTAACATTTCTTTTTTGCCTTTCTGTACTTCAGGGTGTGTCCTGTGTAGTGTAACACTGATATGAGCTTTATACAAATATGCCACAATAGCAGGGACTGCAAATGTGGCTTTCTCTTGTCACAGCTGATGATCTCCAAGGAGGATAAGTATGAGCACTGAGGGCTCATTTAATCTCTGGAGCATCCACAGACACCTGAGACATGTTCCTGAAACGAGATTGTTAAATAGAGGTTATTTCTGAGAACATGTGTGCAGGTGAGGGGTGTTACTGTCCTTTCATCTGCATGAGTAGGTACTAGACTCGGTCTGGGTGTCAGTATTTCACCCGGATTAACATTTGGTGAAGCTCAGGAATTTATCGAATGCAGTTAAGCTTTCTAATTAACTTTCAACCTGTCACAGGCAATCACAGCAGTCAAGATAAGCCCTGTATCACTCACATTAGGTAGATTTTTTTTTTTTTTTTTTCAGTGGTTCAAGAAGAAGTCGGCATTTCAGAAGTGATTTTGGAGGGAAACTCATTAAACTCAACCACATTGAATCTGGTTGCTTTCTGAAGTGACTGGCACGTCAAGTAAGCAAGCCTTTGTGAGTCCATTGCTTAAGATGTACATTTCATTATTCTGCTTCTTGCTCTTTTTCTGAAGTACCTGATAAATGCCCATGAGGTCCATATTCAGAATATGGCAATAGCTATGTTGGGTCAGAATTTCCTGTTAATCCGGTAGCCTGTCACTGATACTGATCAAAAGTGGATACCTAGGAAAGACTACAAGAGCAGGACAAGCGTAAGCAATGCGTTCCTGAAGTACTCTTTGACCTCTAACCAAATGCAGAGACTTTCTGAACTATACCCCCAATATTCTTGTTAATACTCAGTAAATTTGTTGTCCAGAACCCTATCAAACCCTGAATCAATGCAAACTTTTAACATGCACATTCTTAAACAAGGTGGATTACAGATTAACTACCTGAAAGAAAAACATTTCATGACAGTAAAAAGGTGCCATTTTTCTCTTGCAGAAGGAAATCTAGAAGACAGAGAACCTAACAGGAACCTCATCTAAAATTCCTAGTATTTAAATAATAAGAAACCCTCTGATAATCACCATATATTGAGTCTGTCCTGAAATATTTAATAGATTCATTTTGACAATAGGAAGGACAGCCACCATTTCTGTATGTAAAATTCAATGCAACATAGATCTCTTGTATGTTGTCACAAGAAAAAAAAAAAGTATTTGTAAAGCAGATGTCTTTATAAATCCTCATTGAGAAGCTGAGGGCATTTTGGGTTATAAGTTATAGGAGCAGGTAAGACATGTCTGCTGACAAATCTTTCCACTAATCAGAGCAGAAATGAGGCATCCACTAGCAGTGAGTTTCAGCCAAACCTATGCCTTCTGCACTTGATTTAATAACTTTCTGCCTGGCAAGGTTCCTGCGGTACAGTGATTCGCTTCATATTTTAATGAAGAATAACTCAAGACAGACAATTGAATATTGGATGGTAATGCGAAGTAGGGAGTTTTGATGGCCTACTAATACAGTGAATTGAGCTTAAGTGGTTTGTGAATGACAAGAAACATCTGATATTAGATTATAGCAGAGCATAAGTTTTCAATCATGCACTCTTTACTGTAATTTATAGCTAGAAAAGAAAATCCAAAACACAAATAGTACACTAAGACATGGATTCCTCTGCACAGTGCTACACCAGGTAGTAGCACTGCAATGGTGATAACAGAGAATCTTATCTTTGGTCTATTAAAATGAAAATTAACACGTGAGTAACTTGATCTGTTCCGCTTGGAGCTGCTCTGATAGACATGCAATGTGTACTGTGGAGTTAAACGTACACCACAGCTGAAGGACAGCTTCTTCATGCTAGACATGAAGTGGGTGGGGGAAGGAAGTTGTGTCCTAGCAACACCAGCTGTGTTTTGGTATCTGATGCAGAAGTAGGATTATATTTGATAAAGTGAAAGAGGGATTACTGTGCATCTGACAGTAGAGGAGGCTTGCAGGAAAATTGTTTGCCATGGATTATGGGGACATAATCTTTTAATATACCCTGTAAATGTTGATTTTGGAGGAAAAATAGATAAAGCATATACTAAACTTTAGGGGGGAGGGACTGTGTATGTTTGTTTCCATAACAACGTGATTGTGATTTGCTTACTATTAAGAAGGACAGTTTCATTTCACAATGTTATTATAGGCAGAGCATGATACATGTATCTTATCTGTAAATAACAGACATAGAAACAATCAAGAGTATTACATCTCCTTATCTAATATGTTATTGATGCAGACTTCTTACCTGGAAGCCTTTTTTTTGAAATCATTCTGTAATATCTTTCAAGAAAAAAAAATCATGTTGTCTTTTTTTCTTGTTTTTCAATTTAATCCTTGCAATCATCAGAAAACCAAACCAAACAATGAATTTTAAAAAAAAAAAAAAAAAAAAAACCCACAATGGGTGTGTGAGTAATCTGATAATGTTTCATAATTCCTAGTCTTTAAAGAAAAATGAAGCAGAACTCTATTTAAATAACCAGTCTTGTTACTTTTCTTCACTTCTGGGAACTCACTTTTCCTTTAAAGATTGTGTGAACAAGCTTTTGTTGCGGGGATACAGCATATTATACATCAAATCCAATATAAGAAGGTGAAAATCCCATAGAAAATCCTGCAATTTCTCTCTTGCCTCCACTTTCTCAAGTTTTCTTCATAAGCATCAACTGAGAAGGAACTCTGGCAGCCCTGATGTGCAGGTCTGAGTACCTACCAGATCGCTGGGTGTCCCTTGAGTCTCACACCTGCATAGCAAAATTTGGCTTACATTCATTTATTGCTTGATGCTGGTGAAGATAGAAACTACTATATGTATTTAGATGTTCAAAGCATATCTAAACGCAGGCCAGAGGCTCAGGGCTTAGGCTGTTTTTACTCATCTCTTTGACAGTAAAGACAAATGACCTAATTTTTGTAAGTGAAATCCGTGGGACCAGGATTTTGCTCTGGAATTATCTATGAGTATGTAATTATACACAGGAGGATTGTAGGGAAAGTGTCTGAGGCTTAGCTATGAACATCAGAACAAGTAAATAAATAAATAGAGAACAAAGCACTTGGTAAAACTGTGGCACCTACCACAGAAATTTAATTAATGCCTGCTAGGCACAATCTACTTATCCATATTTTGGTACTCAGAAAATGTGGGAATCACATCTGTTGCCCAGTAGCCTGGCATCCTTTTCATCTTCAGCAGCAAAAATCCTCCTCATGAGGATCAGGAACAAATAGCAATGAATAGAGAGAAATAATGTGTCACGATGCCCTGTGCAAGCACTCAAGGACATCCAAGTCATCCAAGGTAGCTTCTACTGCTCAAGCACAATGCTTTTTGTGGTGAACAAAACATGGTATTTGTGGAATTGTACAGGACCATCCTTACACACTAGACTGTAGGAAGGGTTGGATAGTTCCCATGAGGCAGATATACCCTTAGACACCATCCAGGGATTTCACTTCCTGAGAAAAGCTGAGGACAACTAGCATTTGAGCTCATTTCTGTGGTCTAAGCTCCAAGCAAATGCTGCTATCTTCAGGTTCTTCCTTATTTCCACTGAAGCCAATAGCAAACTTCATGCTGACTTCTGGAAAAACAACAACAAAAACAACAACAATAACAACAACAACCCTCATTTTTCAGTCATTGGATGTATTTAATGTTAGTTTTGAGTCAAGAGTGTCATTCGGAAAACCAGCTGAAATGCATATGTGGCTGAATGTCAATCCTAGTACTTAGGTTCTCCTCTAAAAGGTTGAACCTGTCACCTTCCAACATATTCCTGTATCTAATTAACCTACAAAATTTTAAAATCTTCAAGCATATGTATTCTATTAGTATCCAAAATTTCTAAGAAATATTTATGCTGATAACAAAGGATGCAGGCAACATTTCACTTTTCAGGGCGTTTTTACTTTTTTATTTAGACATTTTACTTATTTATTTTACTTATTTATTTATACAAATTATTTAGACCACAATTAAAAAACAGTGGCAGTTTAAAGTGGATTCTTCTTAAACAATCACAATATAAGTGATATTGACTGTCACAGTGTTTTATATAGCAACATGTATATGATTAAAATTAGTATGTGAAACAAAGCATTCAGTTTTCCTCTGGCAAAAAAACAAAAAAGTCCTTATGCTAATACACAAGAGGCCAGGGTGGTCTGCATCTTGAGCAAATGTGACCTTCAGAACTGAAAAATCCTGTTTAATTTAATAATGTGTGTAGATGCAGAAACTTCCTCTCTTTTCATTGACCACGTTCTATTTCTGGTATGCAAAGGGTCTTCTGCATGCTCAGTGTGAGCTACCTGTTCCTGTGTACCTGGAAAAATTATGGGCTTTGGTACAAAACTAATAGAAATATTTTTAAGTAGAAACTGCACTGAAATTACAATTTACTAATGTAACATAAAATTCTAGTAGTACGTCATCCTAATGTAGTAGTATCAAGACACTAAGACAGACAAACAATGAAAGAATTATAATATCTAAATTTCAATTTTATTTTATAACTGAATCTTGTTTACTTGTTTTCTTTAGAAAAGGTATGAAGGTGCAAGTATGAAGACTAACTGGAATTAGCTGGAAGATTAGTGATTAACCTCAGACTACAGACCCAATGAAAATTGTTTGCTGTATGTAACCCAATGCACATGTGATCACACAGGCATCTTTCATAACAACACACTGTTCAGTTAATTTAAAATATGAAAAAAAAAAAAGCAGGTAGATGTCTTATGAGTCTTCAAGCAGTGCTGCAATTATCATTGACAACTAAAAGACTACGAATGTTTATTTTCAAAAACTAAAACATATTCTGTAGTTTGTTTTGTGAAGTAAATTGGATGGTAAGTAAAATATAAAACCAAAATGCAGAGAAGTACTAAAAATGTGTTTCTGTGTAAGCACACGTGGAACGCAGCTTGGTGATATTTTTTTGCACATGGTGGCACAGAATTAAAACCAAATTAAAAGTGTATGAAAAAAAAAAAAAGAAAAAAAAAGTTTATTTTCCACATAATGCTGCTCTGTTTTTGAGAGAAATGTAAAAATAAACCACCATGCAATTTCATGTAAATGCTGTTGGGTGTGATAAGAATACTAGATTCACTTTCCACAGCAATAAGAAATACATCCGGGAATGACCACTGTTACAAGAAACTATCCATTTTCCTTACCACACCTTTAAACTCTAAATTGGGCCATGAATTCATTCTTACTGTGAATAAAAGACCTGTCAGACTATTACAGAAGCAAATGGAAGTTTAATATGTAAGGCAAGACTGCAGAATACTGTATCTTTGGTACAAATAAAACGCAAAAAGGAAAAAGAAGGAAAAAATGCATGTATGTAGATGTGGACTGGGAGATTGCATATAGAAAATTAATATCTCCAGGCAGTGAATAAATGCAGTGTTTGGTTAGCAGATCAGATGGAGGTCTGAAGTTCTTACTATCAGTACATCTCACAGTTTAAGAATAATCTGCAAAAAGGTTTTCAGTGAAAATTTTTTTCTTGAAGAAGGTAGTACTTCTGATACTTCTGCTGAGCTACAAAATTCACTTTTAGATTTATTCTAGAAGGATCTGATTGTAAGTCACATTATCCGGGTTTGTCAACCTGTCAAGGTCATGTCAAGAATGTACAAACATCTGCCACCAGTGAGGTCCTTCTGCCTCGTCAGGACGTATTCATTTCATTTGAACCTTTGTCATGTGGACCTTCCTGAGATTTGATACCAAAAAAATGTTACAGTCAGTCCAACAGGTAATTTACCTGTAGCTTGGTGTTAAGGGATACATGCTGAGAGGTATTACAATACAGTTTTGTTGTAGTTTGTTTGTTTGTTTTCTCTAAGTGTCTTTGTGTATGAATCCTCACTCATGATGTTGTGTGATAAGAAATTGTGCTACTCCAGCTATGATCTCAGGAATTATTAGTAATTTTATGTTCCTAGAGATAGCGGATGAAAAGAAAACCTGAGAAAAAGCAGGGCAGCTCCATAAATTCTGGGTGCCACCTGTCAAAAAACTGAAGCTATTGGAAAGGTATGATTTGCCTGCTCTGGCAGAGCAGGAGAAAGACTGGCTGCCATAATGTCACCTTGTTACAGTGGTATCAGCAGCATTTAGTCACAGAAGTGAGTGGCTCAGCAGCAGCACCCAAACATATGCCGCCTTTGTTAGCAAGAGAAATGCAAAAGTGAGAGATTTGATCTCCAAAGGGAGTCCTGATTTAGTACATTGCTTCTTGCGCTGTTAGATGTCACTGAATCAGGAATCAAGGAGACAGCACAAGGTCTTGGCCACCACCGGTGTCTATATGAGGGAGGAAGCAAGCAAAGTGCTTGGTATGAGAGGGCACTGCCAGATGTCTGTGATTATGGCGGGGCTGACTGCACTGTGCATTTTATCCCAGCAGGCCCTTTTATGAGATAAATTCAGTCGTGAGGCTATTTCCCTGACTTTCACAGATTTTTGACTTTACACAATATTTATGTCAGAGTATGGCAACCAAAGGAACCAGAGAAATCAAACCACTCACGGGAAACAACACCTGAAGATACAGCTAAAGGGGTGGGTTATGAAATGAGGCACATTAAAAGCATAAAGGATGCTAAGAGAAACAAAATCACACATTTAAAGACAGAAAAATCATAGAGTAAGTGAAGTAAACCCAATGGATTATATTTGTGTTTTGAGCTCTAGGCAAAAGCAAGATTAACTTTATTGAGGTCAATAAATAAACCTCCCCTTCAGAAGCAAATTACTTAATTTAGATCTGTGGTGAGACAGGACCATCTGCAGTGCCCACCCATTGCTAAAGTGGTTCTATAAATAACCACCGCCATTACACTAAAGCAGAAGAGGATTAAAGCTCTCATTTAGCTCCCTTACAGAGACAAAATACGAGGTCTTTGCTGCATGTGAGCAGTGTAAGTGGTTGCTTAATGCTAGGTGAATGAAGGCCATCACTAAAACCTTCCCAGGGCACAGTGTGACGCACTCATCTTTCCATTTGGAGCTAATATTTCCACAGCAGGAATGAAAGACAAAACCTTCTCATAATATATATATATATATGTACACATATACATATATATATGTATATATACATATATATGAGCAAAAGTACAATTGAAAACTAAATCATTATATAGGTGGAAAACTGGGTTGCCAAAACAGTTTGAGACAGACAAAACAACCATCTTAAATACTCCTTTCAGGTCCCTCCATTTTTCTTTAATACGTATTTTGATTAAATAGGCCCTCTATCAAATGTCAACGAAGAACACACTACAGATAAGTTCTATTTCAAATATACCAGCCAATTCATTGGCAACGTTACTTGATTTCAACACTTTAATGTTAGTAGCTTCAATTCATGCAGTACTATCTTAGGTACTGCTTCTTTACTAATGATTCTCTCAATCTCTAATTGAAATCTTACTATGAATGGCAAAGAGAAATAGCCAGAATGCAGTATTTGATGCTGGGTTGAGATCCAAGAAAATTAGGAAGAGAGAGAAAAAGATGGGGGAAAGGATATCAGTGACCAAATCGGTAGACTTACAGTGTTTCTGTCACTGTCCATACAGCTCTCTGATAGGGATTAGAGATTAGCCTTCCTGAAGAGGAGGCATTTTTAATACAATCTCGGGGATCAATATTAAAAAAAAAAAAAAAAAAAAAAAAAAAAAAAAAAAAAACAACTTTGGAGCAATTATGTTTTGGGAAGAAAGCTAGACACAAACTTTGGTAGCTATGGGTAAAGTAAAAGAAAAGGTTACATACCTTAGACATTTATTCTTGGTGAGGTTCTAGTTATTCTTCTTACCCACACATATTGTCTGGTTTGCTGCCTGAAATGGTGTGAGTTACTGATGGTACTTAAAATAACAAACTTCAGAGGTCATGATCAGAAATGACTTTAAAAGTTTTGCTGACTGAAACAGTTGAAGAAACTTCTCCATCAGCTTCTCCCCAAGAGGGGGTCAGAGCCAGCTTCAGCCAGCTCCAAAATGGACCCACCACTGGCCAGAGCAGGGCCAGTGAGTGATGCTGGTTGGGAAGCAGATTTAGGAAAGGGGGAAAAAAAACACACCATGCAACAGCAGCTGGGAGAGAGGAGTGAGAAGCAGCCCTGCAGACCCCAAGGCCAGTGCAGAAGGAGGGCAGGAGGTACTCCAGGCATGCAGCAGCAGTTCCCCTGCAGCCTGTGGAGAGGCCCCTGGTGGAGCAGGCTGTCCCCCTGCACTAAGTAAAATACACTAAGTCCATGATATTGAAATTGCAGCCCTAGAGAACTAGGAACCATTCGTTGGCCTCAGCTGCAAGTGTAATAGTGCTGCTTGAATCCACACAACTTTTCTTCCCCAGTCAAGGTGTTCTCATCCATAAATCCCCCTCAGAACAGTCCCTGGCCCATGTTAGTCCTGTGCACAGCAGCTGGAGTGTACCCAGGAAGACTGAGTAATTAAATCATGTGTTTGGTTTAATATAACCATGTTTGGTTTAATATAACGTCCATGGTTTATTCAGAAATCCATTCCTTGAGCCACCTAAGTCTGAGCCTTGTTCGTATTTTATATGTAGGGCAGCTGTCCCCTTATTTCAGGTAGACAATAGATTTTTTCTCTCTTTTTTTGATGACTAGTTATTTGTGTTTTCTTTAGGACTGTTAAGTAGTAACTCACTTCTCATTGGTATTTTTACAAGGATAATCAGAAAATATTTTTACTGCTGTTTTAAGTAGTTTCCATTCTTCTTTTCCGCCTGCAGCTTAATCCTGTCCCATCACCTAGAACAGAGCCAGCATAGCTGAGAGGACAGAGATTTCTGGAAATTAAGCAGAGTGGAACAAGAGAGGGGAAATTCTATTATTGACTGTCAGATCCCTGAGAAGTGCAGCTGAATGTCAAGTCAATTGTTTGCCTGGCTGCATTTTAATCTCTGCTATGGGAGTGGTCAATAGGGAAAAAAAAAGGATTTTAATTTTATTTTTTTTTTAAATAATTATTTTCTGTATTTCTTAGCAGCTGAGCTTTGTGGGGAAAGTTAACAGTCACATTTTGAATCACAAATTGTTGCTGAAACTTCAGCTTATATAGAGACCAGCTTTGATTCCATGCTGGTAAAACTGGGAGGAAGCTTGGGGTTGGTGTCCTGCCTGAATCACACCAATGCCCACAAAAAGGTTTCTATCTATACCAGCTGCCCCAAAACTTACTGCAGAATCCTTAAAATGTTATGGTCTGAAAGTGATTATACACCTCTTTTAACTTGCCTGTACTGAGACTCTACTCAGCATTTAGAGCAGAAAAGTGTATACAAGTTAAACAGGACCCCAGGGCTCATCAATGTGATTTTGTATCACTAAAAAGCAAATAAAAAAAAATAAAATGGCATTCTCAAGAAAAAAGTATCGAATTAATTTTGCTTCTCAGGAAATTAGGACAGACAAGAGTGTTACAGTAGTTGAAGGAAAAGGTCTGGTGGTTAGAATTTTTTCACTGTATCATTCTGATATGGTGAATGCATCTCAATTTCTGCTAATACCTGAATGTCAGAAACAGTATTATGCTAAAGCATTTCAGAGACGAGCAAGTTCACTTTCCATCCAGCACCTGACCTCTAAATCTTTGCTCCATGTACCAACAGTGCAATACTTATCTTAAGTGGGAGTTCACGTAAAACGTATAGTCCACAATGACAGAATATTCCTATTGTCATTCATGTGATGCTGCAGAGATTTTTAAGTGACTCTTCTCTCTGTTTAAAGAATTGAGCCCCAAGCATTTCTTTCTTGCTCAGAATGGTGCTCCTGTGCTACCTGTCACTTCTGGTGCTCTACATAACCACTTACGTGTCCATGGTCTGGTGCTGGCAGTGGGGCTGCCAGGTCCTCTGTGAGGATCCCATTATGCAGCAGATGGATATTTCCTGAGGTAACTGTGGCCTGTGGAGAACACACACTAGAGCAGGTTTGTCATGAAGGATTGCAGCCCATGGGGAACACATATTGAGCAGGGAATAAGTGTGAGCAGGAAGGAGCTATTTGGACTGACCACAGTCCCCATTCTTCATCCCCCTGTGCTGCTCAGGTGGGGGCTGTAGAGGATTCAGCAGTGAAGTCAAGACTGGGAAAGAGGGGAGAGGAAAGGTGTGGTTTTAATGCTTTCCATTGTTTCTCACTACCCAAATCTATTTCATTTGGCAATAAATTACATTATTTTTTCCCCAGGTCTGGTCTGTTTTGCCTGCAATGGTAATTGCTAAGTGATCTTCCTGTCTATATCTTGATATATGAATTTTCTCACTGTATTTTCTCCCTCAATATTCTGGGGAGAGGTGGTGAAGGAAAGGCTGGCTGGGAGTTTGGCCTTTAGCCAAGGTTAACTCTCCACACTGCTGTATTGCTTTTATAGAATCATAGAATCATTCAGGTTGGAAAAGACCCCTAAGATCATCCAGTCCAACCTTTAACTTAATACTAAAGTCCACCAGTAAACCATGCCACTAAGTTCTACATCTGCACACTTCTTGAAGACCTCCAGGAATGGTGACTCAACCACTGGGCAGCCTATTCCAATGTTGCACAACTCTTTCTGTAAAAAAAAATTATCATAATATCCAACCTAAACCTTCCCTGGCACAACTTGAGCCCATTTTCCATCATCTTATCTCTGTGGCCAGTAACATCTGTACTAATACTTTGTTTCCTTCTCTTACTTCTCAGTGCCCCTTCGAAGTTGTCCTGATGTACAGAATATCATTTTACTACACATTTATTCTTCTGCATCACTCTGTTATGACAGGAAATAGGGTGCAATCAATGTTTTTCTTTCAAAGCACATAGGTCATCATACTTGAGGCTAAATACCTGCAAGTTCCATACTGTCTAATTTATGGAACATCACACTCAAAATGTGAGTGGAGGAACATTTGACCTTTATTTGCCCTCCATTCTGATTCACATCAGGGGTGGCAAGTACATAATATCTTACCTGAGGTATATAGAATTGCCAACATACATAGAACAAAGCTGCACAGCATGGTTTTACGCCACACACCAAACCTCCAGTGCCATAACTACAATTTACAGAGTGTGTCCTCCAAAACTCTATTGAAGTGGTGGGGAGTGCTCTGGTCTTGATTCTAATTTTGTAGTGTGAATGCAATCTAGACATACTGGCAACCCCATGCCTGCTTTCTGGTTGGGGATGAATTTAGGGGAGATGACACAAGGTCAGTAGTTATCTTACCAATACAATACTTCTTTCTTTGAAAGTATGTGTAGGACCAACATCTGGGAGAGGTTATCTTTACTGATTGTACCTGTGTGGATATTCCTCTTTAAGAAAGATCAGTGGGTTATTAGAGACCAGTACTGTGTAAAAGTAAAAAAGTCTGAAGGATAACTACATCAAGGACAGAAAAGAAGAACTGGAAAAAACAGGGAGAAGCACATGCACCACAGGCGAGGAAACCATCAAGAGTGAAACTACAGCTCTGAGAAAGATCACCTTACCTAGAGAGACAGTATTCAGTTGCCCTTCAACTTCTGATCCAAGGAGGCCTCCAAAGATACATCAAAGGATGCAGGATTTGTCGTATTTGCATTCCTTTGAGCCTCCTTTTTCCCAAGGATCTCCAACACACTCGTTCATGCTGTCAGCCTTAAGGCTGTTGACAATGCCATTACCCAAAGCAGCAACATGCCTACATCCAGAGGCAGTCTGTCCCAGAGGAGGCAACAAGTGACAGCTGCCAGAAGCAGTCTGTACCTATCAGCAAAAAATTCTACAAGAGCATGCTGGCAGACCCTCTCTCAGTCCACCCCACTCTTCTGTTTCACAGCTGACATCTACTACAAAACTAAACTGCTTCTAGGTCTGGAAGTAGGTGAGCATGCTCTTTGGTCACGAAAAAACTCCTACAGACCTGAGGTAAAGTGGTTTAGTACTGGCAAGTCTGCTGATAATAGTTTGCTGATTGCCATGGTAACTGGTGGCCATACTGTGCCCATATATGCCCGAGGCATACATTGCCATCCAATGCTCTTTAGAGCAATGTTCCTGTAGCTATAAGAGGGACTATCCAGCACACCCCAGCACATCCCAGAACCACACAAATTGGCACAGACAGAATGGAACTAGTTTTCCTCTTATTGTATGCCAGAATACATGTAGGTGTCTTCAGCCTGTCCCTCAGGAGCTTGTGCTGCCCCTGGAAGACCTTTTTAGCATTTTAACCACTTCTGACTTGACTGCAGCTTCTACCCCCCATGACTTCACTGTGCAATTGCACTTAAAAGGCTTCTTTCAGCACTGCAGTTTAGCACCTACCAGAATTTCCCTGTGCCATTGTAACATGCTCTCCCTTCTGCTATTGAGGACACTATAAAGAAAAGGAAATTACTGTGAGAGAAAAAAATATTATTTTTCCAGGAAAAAATATTTTACAAATAAGAGACTTTTCTGATCCATTGATTGTAAGACAGCTATCATTTACACATACTTATATATATTATATATATAATATATATTATATATATTTTATAATATATATATATATTATATATCAGTATATAATATATATTTATATTACATTATATATATATTATTTTATTTTCTAAAAATCCTCATTGGCTCTAGAACTTCTGTAACAGAATTAACTAAAATGGTCAAAGGGAAGGAGGAGGAGAGAAAAGAATCCAAATATGTAAATATGTACAAATCAGATGGAGATGTGTAATGTTTTTTTTCAGGATAATTAGATGAAGCATGAGAAAATCATCCATTGTTCTGAAAGGTACATTAAAAATAAAATAATGACTGCCTTATTATCTTACAAATAAATCCTGAGAGGTGTTGAGTAATAGCTGACCATCAGACATAAACACTTGGTCAGGATAAAGCCTACAATAAAGATATCGAATTAGATGAACATTACCTAGTGTGCTGTTTGAACAAACAATATGGAATAAAAGTGTTATGCTGTGGAACAACTAAGAAAAAGCAAAGCCTGGTGCAAGTGAAGGAAGGAAATGAGTAGATGATAAATGTATGTGGATTAATTGCTGAATTCTGGTTAGTCTTCAAGCATAAGAGATTTAGACAGCACGGGTGAAAAAAAAAATCTTTTTTTAGCTTTTTCTGAACCAGAATCTGAATTAATTTATCAGAGAGACACAAGGATTTTTTTACAATGAGATTCTTTTTCATTTGCAGTGAAATTCAGTATCTATTGAAATACTGGTAACTGTATGTTGGCACAAAGAGAGCTGAAATAAATTATTCAAAACAATTAACACAGAAGTGCAAAATTTCACAGGAGGGATTAAACTGGAGTGACTCATTCAATCTATCTTTCTGTTTACAGCAGTTTCAATAATCCACTGAATGTGGAAAAATTGCCACGTGACTGGGATCAGGTAAAGAGACCTTTTGAATTAGTTAATTGTAACAGCAGTGTCTGAATAATATGTTGTCTGAAACATTATTGAAAGGTACTATCAGCTTTCATGAAGTGTGTCCTTCACTTAATACAGGATAACAGGATAATTTACAGTTGGTGTATATGTTAGGTCAATGGAACGGGAAACATAATCTGTCCACAGAGAGCAGATCAAAACACCACCCAAAGGAATGAAAAGAACTGATCAGAAGCTAAATATCTATAAGCACTGCTGGATATCCGTATGCATTGGAGTCCGGAAACATGGTACAAGCCATCAAAATATAAAAGGCTTTAAAGAAACAGCTGAAAATTAGAGCTTCTGGGACCCAGAATTTACAGGAGCTTAAGATTTGGCACTTGAAAGCAAAGAAATTGCCTGTTTCTTACATGCAACAAAACACTCTCATGCATACACATCTGTTGTAAACAAGTAGATATATAGCAAAAAAAAAAATATATATATATCAAATTCTCATAATTTGTCCCAGTGTTCCAGCTAATCTTGCAAATGCCTGATCATTAATTGGTAACTCAAATTAATGGAGCAAAATGCTTAGATGGTAAGAAAGAAGACACGTCTGATAGTTTTGTAAGGGATTTTAATGTGTTTGTATCTGTCCATGATAATTTGAGGTCCTTTCTGAGATCATCTAATATCTTTGTGTGAAAGCACATAGTTTCCTAGAGGAATTTGAAAGAATGGCAAGATTTTGACTGGAAGATGGGTGTGAAAACATTCTAGGATGTAAATCAAGCACAAGAGTGAAGTTGGAAAAGAATTCATATGGGTAGAAGGTTACAGCAAGATGAAACTGCTAGTAAGTATTTGTAATTTGTTGTGCAGCTTGAAGAGAATTCTCCCTGGAGCTGTGAAATCACTCATAAAGTGCTATCTAAGAACAAGGTGACAAGAAAAATTCAATTTCCCCAAGACTTGCTTCTTGGCTATGATCAATGCTCTGTAAACACACACCCATTTTTTTTTTGATTAACATAATTACTTGGAAGGGCATATTTTGCAAGAAATCTATTTTGCTCCAATCCTTTTAAAGACAGTAGGCAATTTAAAATAAATTGAATGTCTCAGCTGCATTATCAGCATTCATCCATTGGCTTGGGTGATTTCTGCTGGTCGCAATGATAATAAACCATCAGTTTACTAAGTAGCAGCAGAATAGGCATCTCTGTATAAGCTCTTTCAAGTCCACTTGGGGAGTCTTGAAGTTCAGTGGTATTCAGATGGCAATATTCCAAAACAGGATTTTTCTACAAAGAAGAACAAGCAGTAGAGGAAACTGACTGGAGAATGAATTACAGTAAGTGGTTTACAAGACAAGGCAAAACTGAAATATTCAGCACTGATCCAGAAATCTCAGCAGTATGCTCAGACTTCTTGCCAGGATGTTAATAAAAATAATTGTCATTTATGGTTTCAAACTATCTCAATAACTCCCAAGTTTATTGTGTACTTTTAGGAACAATGAAAAATACAAGATTTCCATAATCGTGTATTCACCAATATAATTTCTGCTCCACCTGCCAATCTGCAGAATTGAAGACAGTCAAGTTTCTGAAAGAAAAGAAAAATAAAAAAAAGTAAAAAAGAAAAGAAAAGAAAAGAAAAGAAAAGAAAAGAAAAGAAAAGAAAAGAAAAGAAAAGAAAAGAAAAGAGAAGAGAAGAAAAGCTTTGGGATTTAAAAAGTGCAGTATTTTGTAAGACCTGCTTTCTTAGTATTTCTTGGGTAGAGACAAGGGATGGGTCTAAAAAAGTTTTGTACAGAAGTATTACAGCATGTTGTATCGGTTTCTGCATATCTTTGTGAAAAAATAAAAAAAATAAAAAAAGTAAAAAAAAGAGAGACATACAATATGGTTACACAACCACTTCCAAATAAGCTTTTTCAAAAACAAAACTAAAACAACTTTAAATCTTACATTAATGTAAGTTATTTCAGCGATTACTGTATTTGTTACTTCGGTGGTTCAAGTTCTGGCCCCTTGATGAAGGTATTGCTGTTAACTCATCAGCAATATATCATATTTATGCATATATAATGCCATCATAACTATTTTAATTGTTTTTCCACATTATTTAAAATATATTTTAAAAGGCCAAAATATACTTAAAATACCATATAAGTACTTCAATCATATAAATAAAAGAGAACAAGAAAAGAAGTGTGATAACTGTGATGGGAGAACAGGATAGAAGTAAAAGATAGAGCTTCATTAGCCTCTGGTTTCAGTAAGTATCTTTATGTTAAAAATAGAATAGTTAGTTTGAAATGGACTTCCAGATGTCATCTGGCCCACCCCTATTGTCAAATCAGATCTAATCAGAGCAGATTGCACAGGGACATGTCCCATTGGTTCTTGAGCACCTCCAAGACAGAGATTCCAGAGCACCTCTGGACAATCAGCTTTGGACAAACCTGATGATAAATATATATACATATATATATATATAAAATGAAGCACAATTTACCGTGTTCCAAGTTTCTTCCTCTCTTAGGAACAAAGTCAATTTTGTCACTAGAGGTAAGGATATAAACATGCAAATAATCATAATAAAGAATGGAAGAAAACTTCAAGAGGTTAATGACCTTAAGATAATTATTTATTTGAGGTCAGTAGGAACTTATCTAATCAGTGGAACACTGTGGGTTGTGTTTAATAATGAATTGTCAATTCACAGAGAGGTTAGTAACAAAAGGTTTTCAAGATCATCTTTGACAGTGAGTTTTCAACATACCCATTAATATTCTGGAAACAAAAAATATCACTTTGTTAAAGCAGTTTGCTGACAACATGAACCTGGAAGATTAGAGCAATAGAGAGGGAAATCAGAGCTGAATAGACACATAATTAGATAACCCTTGCAAATGGAGAAGAGAAGAGAAGAGAAGGGAAGAGAAGAGAAGAGAAGAGAAGAGAAGAGAAGAGAAGAGAAGAGAAGAGAAGAGAAGAGAAGAGAAGAGAAGAGAAGAGAAGAGAAGAGAAGAGAAGAGAAGAGAAGAGAAGAGAAGAGAAGAGAAGAGAAGAGAAGAAAAGAAAAGAGAAAAGAAAAGAAAAGAAAAGAAAAGAAAAGAAAAGAAAAGAAAAGAAAAGAAAAGAAAAGAAAAGAAAAGAAAAGAAAAGAAAAGAAAAGAAAAGAAAAGAAAAGAAAAGAGGAAACAAAAACATCAGATTTAATAATATGAAGTATACAATAGTATACGTCTCCTCCCACGCTACCCCCACCCCTCCCCCCCAAATTCATGTCACAATATGACTCAGTGTTTCCTTTTCACTGGATGTTTTTATAGGACTAGAGCAACCAAAAGAAATGATAAGGCACGAGGTCTAAGGTGAAATTTAAGCTTAGTAACAAGTAAGCTTTTTTTAGGCTTAGTAACAAGTAAGGTTTTTTTTCTTCTGTAACTGGGAAGTTTTTCTGTTAGAAATGATTAATGTGAAGAATAAAACAGCATGAATTAAAACTGTGAGTCACCAAGGTGACACTAACATTCAACAGGCAAGTGTGAGGATGTTTCAAGTAAAATATATTTTGTAGGGCTAAGAAAACATTAATACCTTTGCTAACAATGGTAATACAAGCTCATCTGAAATCCTATGCATTTTTCTGGTCATCCATGTTCAGAAAAGATAGATTCAGAGTGGGAGATTTCTCACTGAGAGAGAAAGAAATTTCCACTTGTGTGAGGAGTTGAAATATTGGAAAGTAGGAAGGAAGCAGCATTAGCAATCTTGAGTGATTGTGTCTGGAAAAGACTACAGCAGAAGCTGGATGAATAAGAAAGGATTCTAATAGCATCCATGATAAATGGACTATTGAGTGCATGCTAGGGAAGTAAAACTGCAATTAGGAGGTTGCACAGTATTCTCCTAACATTTATAATCTTCCCTGCAACTGTCTCTATGCATTTATCTTCTGTACTGCAAACACAGAAAATCAGGGAAAAGAGTTGGCTTGGGAAGAGAGAAAGGTTTTTGAAGGGTATGTTACCAATGTGTATTTACAAGGAAAAAATTCAGTTGTGATTGTGGAGCATCCTGAATCCACTTGGTACATTTCTGTTGTCTAAGGGTCAGGGCAAAATAAGGCCTGAACACACTCCCACCTACACTGTCTTACGGTAGAAATGCACCCACACAGAAGATAATAACCTGTATTTAGTCAACTGTCTTATTAGTATTGTTCTAAAGAATAAAAAGCAGTTTAGCCTTCATAGACAGCAGGAGGTACAGAATATTATTTTTTCTATTCATTAAAAGCCAGATTTTTTACCGTTACAAATTCAGTTCAACACAAGTGAAGTCAAGTCATGTCACTTGAATCATGAGATTGGAGGGGCAAATGACTTGTCCCACTGCTGAAGGACCCCCTTAATCAGTTGTAGCTGGGTTGTGCCACCTAAGCTTCTTTGCAGGGACCCTCACCCGAGGAGGAGTATATTCTGGAGAAAGAAAGGATGCTACAGTATCTTAGAAATTCTTAGGATTATGAGATGAGAAAATGGCTGTATTGCTTTACTTCCTCCTCTTCTCTGTTAACACTTCAACTTCATCCCTACCTATACTGCTATTGCCTTGTGTAATTGTAATAATATGCCTGGCTGTGAACTTTTCTTAGCATGAAAAAAATCCCATATTGCTTAAGTATAGGTTGAGAAACTCAACACCTCTCAGCAGTTCTGAAAGCAGTAGTAGGTAGATTTTCATAGGGACTTCATGGGCACATTCCCAAAGAGGAATGAACCTCCAATTCTAATTACTTGTTCCAAAGCATTGGAATGCAGGATATTTTCCAATAGTTGCAAAATGACATGTTACAATTTCCTGAACTCACTTTTGGAAATCATTGTACCCTTCAAAAGGAAATTTAAAAGCGTCATTATAGGTAGACTTCAGGACTGGATGTATTCATGCTTAAAGACTTCAGATTTGGCAATTGAAGAAAGGATCATATAATCAAAGGTACTAGTGTGAATTACAGGCATCATTAGGAGTGCTGCCTATAGTGAAATTGGACCATTCATTAAACTACAGTTCTTAGCCAATTAGGGCTTTAAACATGGTATATTATAAAAATTATAGCAATCACCATGATAATTAAATGAGTCATCTATGATTACACATGAGCTTAATGTCATGCTTTAGGCAGGATGTGCACTTTATTCTCTAAACTGTTAATTGGCCTTTAGGGGAAAAAGAGAATTAGATGGACTTAATTTAAAGGACTAGATGGAACCTTGGATTGTGTTCCTAAATCATAGAGTACAGGATAATGGCAACCTTCCCCATGTGTCTCCATGATCTTCTTGGACTTCTGCAAAGGAATTTTACTTGTAGGTCCAAGCATTCATCCATTTTAAGACTATTTGTGTGAAGTGAGACAATTGTTCCTTATTTTTCTATTCAAAATTTAAAGAATTTGAACATTTTAATATCAGTGTTAATTTGACTGGTAGAAACTCCCATAAGCATCAACCATTATTAACTAGTACATGTCCCTGTGGCATTTCATGTTCTATGTTAACAATAAAATGAGTAAAGCACTGAGCTTTCAAAGAACTTCTGATATTAACTAGTCCTTGGGAGTAGCATAGCAGGTGTGCAGGATGCACGGTCTCAGGCCATTTACATTTACATGGCCTGAACATCAGGAATCAAACTGAAACAACCTGAAATGGCCTTGCAAAGCCATTGTCAGTTCAACATTGCCACATCTACTTGTCAAGAGGTAACTGAGGTGGTTCCTTTCATTACTCCTCTGACAGCCCATGACTGCTGTGTCACCTCAGTGTTCTGCCCTCAAAACCTGTGACACGCCAGTATGCTCCCTACAGCTCTTATTTCTCTTCTCATGGATGCAGGACTTAGGCTGGGATGTCAATGTGGCTAAAATGATTGCATTGCAATAACAGCAGAAGTGTTTATGAAAGGAATCTTTCATTCCTTCTGTTGTTTTGCTTTTGTTTTTTTTTTCTGGCTATTTGTTACCTCAGCTTACAAATCACATTGAAAATGCCTTTGGGTTCATCCCGGAGTGGAGCTGTAATGACTGAATGGGGTCCTATAATAACAATAATAATTTATTATTATTATTATTGTTATTATTATTATTATTATTATTATTATTATTATTATTATTATTATTAGATGAGAGATATCTGTATCTCAAGCAGATAATTCACTACACACTCTTTTTTGCTTTGGATTCAGACTTCAGTATGAGAGTCGTTAGGACACTAGCCTTGCTTTCAAGAAGTGATGAACACAATCCACTCATTTCCCTTCTTGGATCCATGGTTTAAGTAGGCCTTATATGATGTAAAATAAATAAGTGGATTCATCTTGCATGAAAGACTGTCCCATCCTCTCTGCCATGTCAGTAGAAAGACAACAAACTGTGTGGGATTGGTTAGACAACCCTATAGATGAGACCTATCTGAGATTCTCTAGGATATTGGCCATTACTTGATGATACAGAAAGGCATGGATCTTTCACATGTTTCAGTAGCTTGTTTCACTCAAACCATTAAGTATAACCCATATGTTTGGGAAAGAAATATGTTACTGATAATTTCAAGGTAAAAATCTGCACTTGCTTTTCCCTCATGTACTCATTCTTTTTTCTTTTCTTTTTTCTTATGGCAGAGTGTCCTGGTTTCAGTTAGAACAGAATTAATTTTCTTCCTAGTAGCTGGTGGAATGCTGTGTTTTGGCTTAGAATGAGAAGAGTGCTGATAACACCCCGATGCTTTAATTGTTGCAGAGCAGTGCTTATACCAAGCCAAGGACATCTCAGCCTTTTGCTCTGTCCTGCCAACAGGCAGGCTGGGGGTGCAGTAAGAGCTGGGAGGGGACAGACCCAGGACAGGTGACCCAAACTAGCCAAAGGGGTATTCCATACCATCTGACGTCATGCTAAACAATATATAGGGGTGGCTAGCCGGGGGGAGGGGGCTGGACTGCTCGGGGTTAGGCTGGGCATCGGTCAGCGGGTGGTGAGCAATTGCATTGTGCATCACTTGTTTGTACATATTATTATTAGTATTACTATTATCATCATTGTATTATTATTATTATTATTACTATTATTATTATTATTATTATTATTATTATTATTATTATTATTATTATTATTATTATTATTATTATTATTATTTTCCTGTCTTATTAAACTGTCTTTATCTCAACTCATGGGCTTCACTTTCCATTTCTCTCCCCCGTCCCAGAGAGGGAGGGGGGAGGGTGAGCGAACGGCTGCGTGGTGTTTAGCTGCCGGCCGGGTTAAACCACGACACAGAGGGACATTACTCTTCCGTGAAGAGCCCAAAATCTCCCTAAGAACTCCCTTAAGATAGGACCTGTCATCATTTCATTAGGTGACTCTTCAGAGTTAGATGGTGACAGCACAGGGTTGGTGTTTGTAAGGTTGGGAAATCTTCAGACATGAGCAAATAAGCTTCACTGCCTCTGGAAAAAGACTATCTAAATTCATTTCATCCTAGCACCCAAATGATGGTATTCATACTCAGCTGACACCAAAACAACTAGGAATCTAGATGAAAAACTTCTGCCAAGGGGAACAGAAAATTGCTCCCACAGGCCCTTATTTCCCTTGGGAAATTTTCATAGACAGGATACCTATAGAGTTGGTAACTGAGCGTTTCACAAAGAAATCATCTTTTTATCACCCATTTTCCCTCCCGTGTGTTAGTTAATTTCTAGTTTAATAGCTCTTCAGAAAAGATTTCAGATGTGGAGTCAGATCCTTCAAGGGGGTGTACTTTAGGTTTACTCCTCAGTTCACTCTGAGCCAAGTCCACATTTTACTCCAATGTACTGTACAGTGTTTGCCTCTGGACTCAAAAAAAAAAAAAAAAACAAAAAAAAACCACAACACTAGAAAGCCTAGTCTACGAGGTAGAATGTTAGTGAGAAAAAAACTAACAAAAACACTTTGGCAGACATTCTGGTCTTATCCACAGAACTGTGCTGAATAAGAAAGTGATAGACAGCAGCATTCACATTAGGTGCTTTCAGAATCAGTAATGTTAGAGAAGTGGTAAACAACATAAGCATGGACAATTTAGCATGCACAGCATGGGACAGAATCTCTGGGAAATGACAGAGTTAAACCTGAATTTGTTCTCCACTTCTAATGCCTGTTGAAGTTGTAGCCTCCGTTCCTCTGTGGAAAATGGACAGTTCAAATAGGTATGCACAGTATTATGATTTTTTGTAGAATCACAGAATGGTTTGGGTTGGAAGGGACCTTAAAGATCATCCAGTTCCACCCCCTGCCATGGGCAGGGAAGCCACTCACTAGAGCACGTTGCCCGGGGCCCATCCAACCTCGTCTTGAACATCTCCAGGGATGGGGCATCCACAATTTCTCTGAGCAACCTGTTCCAGTGCCTCTCTACCCTTACAGTGAAGAATTTCCTCCTAACATCTAATCTGAATCTCCCCTCTTTTAATTCAATAGCATTCCCCTGTGTCATATCATTATCTGCCCAAGTAAAAAGTTGCTGTTAAAATAATCTAAACCTTAACTCCCTTAAGATCCCCTAAGCTCCTAAGCCTTAAGCTCTCTTAGGATTCCCTATGTTGTCTGAAATTCTGACTACGTAGGAGCCAAGATAAACTGTATGGCATGTAACAGTGAAATGCACAATGTCCAAAGACCCTTTTCAGCATCCTAATACAAGACTGTATCAGGAAACAAACAATAGCTGTTACTGAGACTGTTTGCAAATTGTTCACATTTTCTATTATTTCTTGTATAATCACTTTTTAATTTACTTTTTTTTTTTTTTCCTATTGCAACCTCTTAAGGGAACATAACAATTCAGTCAAAATATCAGCTGCACCAGTTTCTGCCTGTTTCTTTCTTTTCTCTGGTGGATTTCTTATCTCTCAAACCCTACATGCTGTGAGGTATAGCCTATGGGCATCTTCCCGCAAGCCCCACATCTGATTCTTCTGCCTTGACAACCACAGAAACATTATTGTCAAAGCTCACAAGGCTGGACTAGTGCCAGCTAAATACAGCTTTAATGGGATCACTTTTTCTGGTGACTGAGGAGGCTTAGCTGCCATATGGTCTCTTTAGGTGTCTTTCCTACAAGTGCTGTGGAACTGAACCGCCCAACCATAAGTTGTTAGAGGCAAGGTCCTTGTTAGGAAGCACCAGAACTAAGAAAGAGGAGAGGAAAGTTCAAGACATCAAGCAGATTTATAGGTTAGTCGTTTATTGCAAAGACAAAGTCCTAGTGAAAGATGGCAGCAAATGAAGGGGCAGAAGACACAAAGTTAACTGGCCTATAGCACATTTCATTTCTAATGTGAAATGTATCAGCAAGTTGTTTACTTGTGCTTCGCTGGTGTTTTCCAAACTCCTAAGGACTAAATGTTTAGTATAATACAGATAGGTCTGTTAAAAAAAAAAAAAAAAAAAAAAAAAAAAAAAAAAAAAGAGCTAATAGTGTTCAGAGACTAGGCTTTGGAAATTCCCACAGGAATACTGAGGAAAATAGTCCTAGCAATGCTCAGGGATGTCCTGATGAAAGTAGCTATTGACTTTTCAGCACATCCTTGAATTGATAATTAAGCCAAGTGAAGAGAAGAACAAAGTAAGGGTATTAAAATGTAATCAGAAGGTGATAAATGCAAACGTCAATAATTTAATTAGTGCTATTCTTCCTTAGGTGGGAAAAAAAAAAAAAAAAAAAAAAAAAAAAAAAAAAAAAAAGATAAAGTGAAGAAAAAAAAAAAAAAGATTGCAGACAAGGACTAAATCTACACCTCAGGACTGTGGCAGAAACTCTTATGCAAAATCAGCTATATTTTCATAGCTGTCCACCACCATAACCGTTTCTTCACAGGAGTAGTTTTCAAACACCATTCCAGAGCATAGAAAGTATTGAGTTTGCCAGACAAACCGTCTAACAAATACCCTTACTGCTTACTGCTAATGGCATAGACTTAGCCTAAGACTCCACTGGCATGGCCTAAGCAATTAAGGCCCTTAGTTTTAGTTTTCTCTTGTTCAGAGTAGATCAGAGGTTTTTATGACTAAATCACAAACCGTGCCTTGAGAAAGAGTTTAAGAGTTTTTTCCTTGTTAAGAGACACCACTGTTGTTAGTGTTGTTCACCTTGCCAATGAAAGCACCTCTCCATCAACTTGTTTCCACCTACAAAAGTGCTGGCATAAGCATGTGAAACAGAATTATGGTTTGTTCACACTCCCTTTGATCATATATTTAGCACAGCTGAGCCCTCTATCAATGTAATATGAGGATCTTCAAACACAAACATACAAGCTTTTGCCAACATTGATAATGATGACTAAGACTGCATCCTCCCTAAGCAATTTGATTTTACCACCAAATGCCTCATGTAGACCTATCAAATTAAGAGTGGGGATTTTTTTACTTTTTGACTGTTAGCTATTTGAGGAAAATGATACAAGCTGCATGATGAAAGCAAGAAAGAAAGCAAGAAAATCAAGGAAGGAAGAGAAAGAGAGAAGAAAGAAAGAGAGAGAAAGAAAAAGAGAGAGCAAAAGAGATAAAGAGTGAAAGAGATAAAGAGTGAAAGAAAGAGTGAAAGAGTGAAAGAAAGAGCAAAAGAGCAAAAGAAAGAGTGAAAGAAAGAAAGAGCGAAAGAAAGAAAGAGTGAAAGAAAGAAAGAGCGAAAGAGCGAAAGAAAGAGCGAAAGAGCGAAAGAAAGAGCGAAAGAAAGAGCGAAAGAGCGAAAGAAAGAGCGAAAGAGCGAAAGAAAGAGCGAAAGAAAGAAAGAGCGAAAGAAAGAAAGAGCGAAAGAAAGAAAGAAAGAAAGAAAGAAAGAAAGAAAGAAAGAAAGAAAGAAAGAAAGAAAGAAAGAAAGAAAGAAAGAAAGAAAGAAAGAAAGAGAAAGAAAGAAAGGAAGAAAAAAAAAAAAAAAGAAAAATCCATCTTCCTGCTGCTGCTCCACATTGCATGTCCACAAGAGGGCTCTGCTGGTGTACCTACATCGGCCCAGTTGGAACAGGAGCCAGGGATACCTCCCACAGGTTTCTCCAGACCGCCCAAATTTCCCAATAGCTTCTCTAGGACAGTCCCTTTTAACCCTTAAGACCAGCTGAAAAAAAAAAAATCAAATTCACAAAATTAAAATATGGAGAAAAAAATGGAGATGTATCAAGAACTTCTTTACAGAAGAAGTACAAAAGTTTGCAGTGAGTTGAAGTTAAAAACCACTATAGCAAAAAAACAAACAAACAAAAAAAACAAACAAACAAAAACATGCTCAAAATGCCTCAAAAATGCCTCTCACATATTAAGGGTTTTTTACATCAGATTCCAGTGCCTTTTTTTTTTCATACACCTTAGAACATCATTAGGCTTCATCTTCTACTCCATGGCTCCTGTGTTTCCCTCAGCAGTGTAAATCCAGGTGAACAGAGTTTCTAATCTAATCTATACATTATACATTTCTTTCTAATCTGTACATTATAGCATTTACCCACTTTGTATGAACATGAACAGTGAGAGTTCACTTTCTTGTTTGCCTCAGTAAACTGACCTTATACTTCCTCGTAAATGAACTAGTTGTCTGTATAATTGAGTTTAGGTAAAATTGAAAACCAAGACTAAGGCTTTCAGCAGTCCACTCAGCATAAACTCTTCTTGCACTCAATGATGAGACTTCTGAAGCAGAAGTTGACTCTGGTGTGCACAGCATCAGGTAAACAGAACTAGGCCATCCTCATGTGTAGAAATAAATTGTGTTTCACCATAGCAAGTGGTCAGCTTGAAAAGTTGTGGAATACAGTTAGTTTTACTGTTTAAGATTTGCTGAGGTTTTGCATGCATAAGGCTGGATAAATATATATATGTATATTAATTTATTTATGCATATGTATTGAATATCACTGCACTCTACAAACTGTGTTTTAAAAAAGTTGTAACACAAACAACTTAAACAGTGTGAGATAGCTACAAGCCCATAAATGCCTTCTGTAAATGTGTCATATGAATTTGAGACCTCTTCAGTTCAATTTGAATTTTATGGACATCACTACTGGCTTATTAATTGTAAGAATCTGATTCATGAGTTCCAGAGTTTGTTACCCCTACTGGACTGTAGGCTAATGGGGTCTTCCATACCTGTGCCTTGATCCCTTATTCTTGGACTGTAAGGAGCTATTTCTATGACCTGAGAGAAGTTTAGTTTTAAAGTAAAAGTGTGAAGGATCTTGTGAATAGTGTTAAAGACATTTCTGCAGGAATTGGCAACAATATGGAATGTAAAAGATTCAATTCTGGTAGAGTTAGCTGTACTGTCATCCTAGTTCATGGACCAACCTCTCACATGAATGCACATTTCCCAGCATATAGCCCACACACCGGTTCTGACTCATCTGACTCATGTCTGGAATGTGACAATTGTCTTTCCAGGCAAGCAAACTCATGTTCAGGCTAGATCTGGCTCACACAGTGGTTTTGTTCTTCTAGGCAGGATGGGTACATCCAGCTCAAACTCTAGCCCAGCGGACAGGGGCAGCATGAATGTAGATACTGAATGACATTTGTGTTTTATATACACAGTAGAGCAAAGCCATATGTGTTAGTCTGTTTTTGTTTGTTTGTTTGTTTGTTTGTTTGTTTGTTTTGTTTTGTTTTGTTTTGTTTTTCTGACTCAGTGACTGCATTGTGCTATGATGTCCATTTGAAGGCTATTCATAAATTGCATCTGGTTCAAAATGCAGAAGGCAGGTGCCCTCAATTTTCTCACCACTTGCAGTGCACTGGTATTGCACAGGATGCGCATAGCTCCCAGGTGAGCTGTAGCACATGAAGTGACAGATACCTTTGTCTTCAGTGGCTTTAAAATTTGTTGCTACTTGCTCTGAGGTTAATGATGAAGCTCATTTTGGCATCAGTGGTAAAACATAATTAGCTTCGAAGTAAGGACTGCTATATGAACACAAGAATGGTACAGAAGTCTCACCCAGACTATATCACCAATCTGGAACATCTACCCCTTCTTCCCCTCCCTTTCTCAGACGAATACACCTTTTTGGTCTTCATCACAATTGTTTAGTTCATCTAGGAAGCCTAATCACACCCCTTATCAACTGAAACTTCTGAATCTGAAGGCATGTGGTCTTGGGGAAGATTGTGCTGAAACACCTTCCACTTCATTTGCCTTCTTGTGAAGTAGATAGATGAAGAAAAGTAGCACTTTAGACAAAGATGTTAAAATGTAGTTTGATTTTTTAAATGTTATGTTGTGTGTCACTCTGGATTTGATTGACTTTTAATACGTGTCTTTTTGTCCAAATGCTGAAAGGCATAATTTAATGAACTAGAAAATAAAATTATTAATTGTCAGCATGACTGCTCAAAAATTGGAAGGCTTAGTCACTCTCAAGTCTACAACAGCTTTAAAGATTTCATGGGACTTTAACTGCATGAGTTCTGCAGAAGTCCTTACCTCTCCCTTCTCAGAAAAATGATTGAAGGAGTGCAGTCATTAGAATTAAAGACCACACATAAGTTGAAAAAGTTTTTTAATAAAACCTAGATTGGATTAAAATCTTTATAGTCAGCCTGAAACTGTGAAGTAGGGCTTACAGAAAAGCATTTTCACTTTGTAGGCATCATACCAGCACACAGAGACAGGCAGGTAGGAGTGTGTCTATCCAAGGTATCTATTAGTTTAGATGCATGTATTGCTTACTGTAAGGAGAATAATTTTAATCGTGTACACCCTGCCTTGGTATTCATATAATTATTTCAAAAATAAAAGAGAAAAGAAGGATAAAGAAATATGCCAGCAGCCATGGCCAACAGGCATATAATAGTCTCCTTCTGAATATGCAGTCCATAATGTTTTCAGGAGCAGACTCAATGATGATCGACATGGCAGTTCTTTGCAGCTAAAGAGATAGTCCATAGCGCGGATTACACATCTCATAGTTCTTCTCTTGAAATTCCAGGAAGGAGCTGGGACAGCCAGCCCAAAACAACAGTGTATCTGTTCTGTTTTTATTTCAAACAGCAGACTGAAGTCCATCTGCCCAGGATTTAAACATTAAATAGCTTTCTATTACCAGGTAGCAATACGTCTGCAGGTCCCACTTCTTTGCTAGAGCAGCGTGCCTCACTTTGAAAGTATGATCTCTGTAACACAACATGTGGAGTTTTGCCTACTCTTTGAAATTCTTAGACTAATTCTGCTATGGGTGCTGCTATAAAATTCAGTGTTGAGAATTGTGTTCCATTGTATCAATGATTTGCGTTTCACATTCTTCTGTGCCTAATTAGATTCAGATCAAATGAAGTCATAAGTGCCTAGGGATAAAGAGAAACTCTTAAAAGATGATTGGCTCAGACAATGCAAGCCTCTAAGGGGAGTATCAAGCAGATGTAGTGATTAATTGGTTATTTGAACTTCATGTGCTGAACTGTTCTGACAGGACAGGTATTTTCATGCCAACTGGCTCGCTCCATTGCAAAAGCAGTTTTGTTGTGTAAGAAAAGTGCAACAACAAAATGAAGAGATGGCCATTTTATGTGCATGTGGGGAGTGCATCATCAAAAGTAGCATATGGCAGCTGTGCTCAATATTTAATAAAGACCTGTGATAATTAGTCTGGGGAGGCTAGGAACATATTTCTAAGGTCTAGAGTATGTCTAAAGGAAAAGAAAAAGGAGGAAGGGGAGCTATTAGAAATGGTACGTCAAGTAGAAAATATTTAGCTGGAAAAAAAAAAAATGTCATCAGTAATTTAGAAGTAACTGTTGGAAAATATAGGTTCTTCTGCATTATGATGTGAAAGTCTTGGGGAATATGCACTGAACCAGAAGAATGGCACTGCGAGCAATTGCAAGTCCACCAGGGTCTCTTATTATTGAGAAGCCATGCCCTAACGCTGGGACCTGGTGCCTTCAGTTATTTATGGAGTTCAGAGCATTAGGATAAACTTCAGAAATATCCATCAGGTCCTATTCTGCTCTGACTAGCCCGTGTTGAAAAAAAAACTCCGTACTCAGCTTCCATTCTGCTTCACAATGCAAACTATCACCTTCTGTTACTTGCACTAATTTTGGAGTGAAACTTCTTCAGCAGGAACTTGTTCCCAAATGGCTTGGCATATGGCTTCCAGGCCATAATTTTATGACATTTCTATAGTATTACTTTGACCTTTCACGTACCTGATATTGGCAACATTGTTAGAATACAGTTTGTTCTGCATTTAGCTGCTAGCAATCACCTCTGGGGTCTCTTTGGGCTCCAGTGTTGGAAGTACTTTACATAACAGACTTTCTTGTAACAGACCTCTTTCCACCATTCCCTTACTGCCACATCTGTTGTCTAGCCAGACTTACATCCTGACATTAGTTCCTTAATCTTTCCTTGTTTTGTTCGTTGATCTCTCTTTCTTTCCATTTTGCTTTGCCTTTCTGTTTTTTTCCTTTTCCCTACTGCTGTTCCCTGCGCTGACACATGCACTCTTGCCCCAACATATTTTTCTTCCATCTTCATCTCATTATTTATATATTTAGTTTAACAAAATAAAAACACAGGTATGCACAAAACCTGAACTAATTAGATTCCTGAAGAAAGAGAAAAGCTAACAGGTTATATTTTGGGCTTGCTTCCTTTGTTCTTCCCATTCTTTTGATTTCTGGCTTGATCTGTCATGAACAATCAAACCAATTAAATTGGAGCAGTGACTATATCCTTTATCAGTATAGCAGTATAACACATTTCATATAAATGTTATATTATATAACATATTTATATAAAATAATATAATGATATAATATAATGATTATAGTGATATAATATATCAGTATAACACATTTTTGGATGCTTAATAAAAGCTACAATGGTTGAAAATATTTGTCTTATCTATTCAATGAAATAGATACTAGGCATTGGGACTTGTCTATCTTACATCATGCAATTGGCTCAGAAATAAGAACAGCTATAAGAACATATGGAATTAGTCATCTTGCATCAGCCAAGGTACTGTTCTTGGTACATTTATAGCTTGTTTACATGGAAAATTAAAAAAAAAAAAAAGAAAGATATTTACCATTTCTCTTCTACTTTTGACTGGTAATACTTCTTCAGAAGAATATCTATATATAATATCGATATACTGTATATGTTATATATGTAATACGTATAATATATATATTTTATATATATAGAAGTATACTTCAGAAGAATACTTCTGCACTCAATATAATTATACTATAATTTGTAAGGGAAGAAAGGCATCAAAACAAAAGTTTATAAGGTACAAATACTGCTCAAATTACATAATATATTCCTCTGTAAATACAGTTCAATGCTTTGAATTTTCGTGTTCTCACCTAAGATTTTGCTACTCTGCATACCCACTGATGAACTACAGGAATGCCCCAGTCAACAGATCCCTTCCCTAAGCAAGCCCCTGCCATGCCCACCACACTCACAGAACTTGTGCTCCCTTCTGCCAAGTCCAAGACCCAGCATGGGAGACTAATCTTGCCCACAACTTGATGATTAGGAAACTTCCCTGGGATGTTTGATGTGTGGGTCTAAGTCTCTTCAGGTACCTATGGAAGGTCTGAAAGACAAATGTCCTCCCATGCTAGTAGGACTGCTGTGACCTCTGGAATATTTGCAAGGTATGGAGACTGTTGCAGAACTCATAACTGTGGCACTTAAATATACTGAGAGGGACAATGAAGAGATCATACAAGAACTGGACTCTCTAATAGATCCTGTAAAGAGAGGTAGAACTTCAAGCATAAATTGTCCTTTGGGTTTTCCCATGATATACACCTGTTTGGCAGATAAATCTTGATTTTAAGCCACAAAGTCCTCCATTCATTGCATATGAAATTCAGTCGGGGCTATTAAGCACTGCCTAAAGAACCAGGTACCTAACTGTCAGGTTGGCAAAATCAGAATCCTTCTTTGAAGCTGGTCTATAGTTTTGTAAGTGAAGCAATTAGACAGTGTATTAGACAATGCAAAAAGTGAGGTCTTTTCAAACAGGTTCTTTGCCAGCTTACTAATGGCTTATTACAATTATTATTTAATTAAAAGCACTGAGGTGTTGGAAAAAAGCAACAAGCCTGTATTTTTGTTTCCTATCTTATAGTGTATGTTTAAGGGATTCTCAGTGCAAAATTAGCTTTAATGCATAACCTCTACAGCATTATTAAAAGTGAATCAGACTGAAAAATACAGATTTGCACTCTTGCTGCTGGCAATGTTTTTGCATTCTATTCATCTATAGTGATGAGCACAGACCTTCAGGTTATCATTTTGTTTCAATCTAGTCTTATATTTCTCTTTGCATACATGATCAAGTCTTAGCAAGCACTGAAGGGAATGTGGTTCAACTCCCTTTAAGTTTTTTTTTTTTTTTTAAATATTAATTTTTATCCAATAGAAATGTGTGAATGAGCTTCCAGTTCTGTAACTTTTTTTTTTTTTTTTCCAGTGTCAGCCATCACAGCAAAGCTACATAAATAAATAAACAAATAAAGGTCTTCTTTCCAGATGTAAGTACTTTAGGTTGAAAATTACATCATGAAACTTTTCAATTGGACTGATTGTCCAGGAGCACTCCCAGACAGTACAGGTCAGTCATACTCCCAAAAATAACCACCTGTCATTCATCACCCCTCACCTTGTGTGGCTGTGGAGTGAGTACACAAGATCAGGGAACTGATCTGATTAGAACTAAACAAGAATAAAAATAAACAATCCATACCATCAAAGAGAAAAACACACCCCATGTGCCACTCTTCAAGAAAATGCTCTGTGCAAAAACCTGATTAATTTTACTACAGGTCAGTTCCCTGACCACACAGCAACACTGGATGAATTTCAATTCACACTCATATATGTATTTGTCTCCAGCATTGGAGCTTAAAGGTGAGCCCCTTAAAGGCTGCCTGAACTTCTGTTATGGTTAATAGAGACCTAGACAGGAGTTCAATTGGTACCTGGTAATATGTCAGGTGCCCTAGGATATCTAAGGTACCTCCATGAAGATTGTACATCTGACACAGGATCTTAGGGACACCTATACACTTCCAGAATGGTAACTGGAGGATAGGTGAGTTAATCTATGGACATTTGATTTGTGACACTAGATCCTCATGGTTAGCCAAATGTAAAAAAAAAAGTCAAAAAGTAAATGTAGTCAAAAGTAAAAAAAAAAAAAAAAAAAAAAAAAAAAAGACTCAAGAAGACTCAAGCTAAATCTCTCCTCTAAAATGTCTTAACCCTAGGGCAGAACCACACTCACAAATGCTCTAGTCAGAACCAGGCAGAATGGCATCACAAGCTGTAGGTTATTGCTTAAAGGCAGTTAGAGAGAAAACCTTCTTACTTCCAGGAGAAATACTCCTGAGTTGAAAGTGTTCAAGGAACTACAGTGCTGAAGAGTTAAAAGAGGCCCCAGAAATGGTTACAAAAAAAAAGAAAGAGAAAACTAAACCAGTTTTCTGCTTGTTATTCAGTGATCTTTAGGCAATAGATTTCCTTTACCCTTTAAAGTCCTTCAGATACCCAAAGTAGTTTGGCTTTAGCTACAAACCCAAGAGTTTCAGATTTACTCTGAAACACAGAGCCCTCTACAACCACGATAATCTTAAGTATCTTCAGGGAAACCTCAATGAATGGAAATCTTGCATACTACAAGGTGTTTTTTATAATTATCATTCTATGAGTAAAACCAACAACAATAATCTCACTTTTAGAGCAGAAGAGGCCATTAGTCTCCTTTCAGTTCTGCTAAACCCTCTGGGGAAAGAGATCCAGCCCAAGATGCATCTTGTTCTCTTGACCTGAAAAGTCTATCTCAATGCATATTAAATGATTCTGTGACATTTTCTGTAATTAATTCAGCTACCTTTCTCCACTTGTTAGAGCCACTGACTCAGATTCCTTCTGGATTCAGCCTGTGATAAGGAGAGCCCCAGAGGCTCAGCTACCACAGGGACTATGCTCTCTGGTAGTGGCAATGAGCTCTAAGGACTGAGACACTAAGAAATTGAGGTAAGTTTTATTTTGCCCTTTTCCCCAGGGTCCCTGAGATGTGCATGGCACTCTGAATCCCACAAGTTCAAAAAACGAAGCCCTGGTCACCTTCATGAGCATTAAATGTCAACAGAAGAATTATACAAGAATATCATAAAAAAGCAAACATCCAGTTCTCTGTATTTCTTATCCTTATTTCTGGGAACGTTGGATCCTGTGTATATTTAGGAATATATCACAAGGGAAAACAGCAGATTTCTTGACACACATAGAAAATAATGCTTAGACCTTTGAAGAAGGTAGAGTTAAAAACAATTTCTAAGTGCCATTTTTATGTTAATTCATTACCATAGCAAAAGCAATGCTTCACTAATTCATAGCTTTCTCCCTTTGTAACTCTGAAATTGGAGACCAAGATTTAGTTTTCTGTACTAATCAAAGATAGTTTGAAAGTATTTCCTGCATCAAATGTCCTTTCCTTCCCCATGCATGTGAAAAATACTTCAGCAATCAGGGTTTCCCCATAAGGGCAACTCTATTTTCCTGGTGAAGTTCACCCTCTGTGTGCCTCTACAGAGACAAACTGAAAACTACTTTTTTTTTTTTTTTTTTTTTTTTTTTTGCCTGTATCTTTTAGTTCTCTTCTTGGAGTTTTCTGGATGCCTTGTGATCCCATATTTGCACATTTAAGAGGCATTCAGCTGGTGTGAATCTTCTCGAACATACTCTCTTAATCTCATGATTGTCCTTTATCTTCATTTGATGCTCCTTGCCATGTCTGCCTGTGCCCAAACAAGGCCTCTGTGCTGTTGTGAGTAAGGGATTAAGATCAGTCATTCTAAAGGCAAAAAATACTTGGTTCTACTTTTGTATTCCTTAATTCCACAGATTCTTCTGTGCCCAGGAATCAGAGAGCTGCCCAATATTCTTCTGTTTACAGGCTTTTCCTTGTAAGTATCTCTGCCATTCTATCTCAGAGATTGGGATGAAGTTCCCTCTGCTTCTAAAGAGCTAAAATTACATAATTTCAAGTATATGTTATCAAAAATGAGAAAAGTGTATTTCAAGAATGCAATTTGCTGCTGATTGTAAGACTCTCCAACTAAAGGCGTGGGTAACCTGAACTGAGCAAGGATGAAGAGTCTAATTCCTCTGAAAATAATGAGTTTTGTCTCAATTCATTTTTTTTTTTTCTGATTTGATCTAAATTCCTCATGTACTCTTCCGTAAAACTTGTGAATGATAACTTTGATTTGAATATTTCATCTTTAATCAACACAATCATTCACTTGTCTTCCAGACTAGGTGAAATTACTTTGAGCATCTTGCTGCTATTTAAAGTGGGGTAAAACTATTCATTTCCCCTTACCTTCTGAACTTTCTCTTATCAGAGTTACATCCTTCATATCTGTGCCTTTCCTTCTATCTGTGCTCTGAACTGACCAAAAGAGCAAGCTGAAAAATAAATGAAGAACATTCAGGAAGCACAAATTTGTCCTCACAGTATCAAGATTACCAACTGCTTTGTTGTTGTTGTTTTTCTTTTTTTTTTTCTTTTTTTTTTTTTTCTTTTCAGTAAACATCATTGCAAGTCACAGTTTTTACATATATGAACACTGAAGGCTCCAGACAGTAGCACATGGAAGAAGAGAAACAGCAAAACAGCATAAAGCTTAAGTGGAGATGCTGATTCAAGAACTAGGAGCAGCCAGCCAGGTCTCAGAAGGCATGGGAATAACCTTCTGGGAAGGATTATTGCAACTCAGAAGGTTACTGCTTCAACAGAAATGAAGCCTGGAAGCAAGGAAAAAGATTTGTCTTAAGGGACATATTGTGTAGGAGGAAAACTGGATACTTTTTCTCCTGTTCTTGACCAAGGCCTTTTTATATTTTCTCTGTGTAGCAAATTAGATTATCTTGAATAATAAATATTGCCTTTTAAAATCTCTGGTTTTCTTTGGGAAGCTCAGTATTAAAGAAAAGCTTAAGACATGGGAATCCAGAGCTCATTCATTAAAACTCCCAACAAAAATGTAGGTTCAAAATGTGAATTCTGATTTGGTGAAGGAAAAAGTCACTGGTATTGCAATAGTAGGATCAAAAACTGCTGGAAAACGGTATAATAGCTTTGCTCAGATAGGAGATCCCTCACCTGGCAGAGCAACAAGACTGTAAATCAAGAAACACACCTGAAATAATAATTAAAAAACCCATGGAAGTATAATAAAACATGGAAACTAGATAGTATACCACATGAAATAAGAAGTTATATCTTCTATGAAAAACATCCAGTCCTTCTCCCTATGAAGATGGACCATCTGCAGTTGCACTGAGTCTATTTTCTGATAATTACCTTCAACTGATTACAAGTAGGCAGGCATACAAGGGTGTAATGGGAAATTGCCAAACACATCTTTTGGTCTTCTATGATGGGGTTACAGCATTAGTGGATCGGGGAAGAGTGACTGACATCATCTACCTGGACTGGTACAAAGCATTTGACACTGTCCCCATAATATCCTTGTCTCTATGTTGGAGACACATATATATGATGGAAAGGCCACTCAGTAGGTAAGGAATTGTCTGGATGGTCACACTCAAAAATTTGTGGTCAATGGCTCAGTGTCCAAGAGATCAGTAATGAATGGCATTCCCCAGGCATCAGTACTTGGACTGGTGCAGTTTAACGTCTTTGTCAGCAACATGGACAGTGGGATCAAGTGCACCCTCAGCAAGTTTGCCAATGACACCAAGCTGTATGATGCAGTTGACATGCATAAGGAAAGGGCTACCATACAGAGGGATCTGGACAGGCCTGAGAGGCGGGCCTGTGCAAACCTCATGAGGTTCAACAAGGCCGAGTGCAAGGTCCTGCATCTGGGCTGGGGCAATCCCAAGCACAAGCTGGGAGGAGAATGAATTGAGAGCAGCCTCTCAGAGAGAAGGACCTAAGGGTGTTGATTGATGAAAAACTCAGCATGAGCTGGGAATGTGCACTTGCAGCCCAGAAAGTCCACTGTATCCTGGGCTGCATCAAAAGAAGTGTTGCCAGTAGTTTGAGGGAGGTGATTCTCCCCCTCTACAACCTGGAGTACTGCATTCTGCTTTGGGGTCCCCAGCACAAGAAGAATGTGGAAGTATTAGAACGAGTCCAGAGGAGGGCCACAGAAATGGCCAAAATTCTGAAGCACCTCTTCTATGAAGACAGGCTGAGAGAGTTAGGGTTGTTCAGCCTGGAGAAGAGAAGGCTCCAGGGAAATATCATCACAGTCTTCCAGTACCTAAAGGAGGTTTACAGGAAATCTGGAGAGGGACTGTCCTGGTTTCAGTTAGCACAGAATTAATTTTCTTCCTAGTAGCTGGTGGAATGCTGTGTTTTGGCTTAGAATGAGAAGAGTGCTGATAACACCCCGATGCTTTAATTGTTGCAGAGCAGTGCTTATACTAAGCCAAGGACATCTCAGCCTTTGCTCTGTCCTGCCAACGGGCAGGCTGGGGGGTGCAGTAAGAGCTGGGAGGGGACAGACCCAGGACAGGTGACCCAAACTAGCCAAAGGGGTATTCCATACCATCTGACGTCATGCTAAACAATATATAGGGGTGGCTAGCCGGGGGGAGGGGGCCGGACTGCTCGGGGTTAGGCTGGGCATCGGTCAGCGGGTGGTGAGCAATTGCATTGTGCATCACTTGTTTGTACATACTATTATTACTTTCGTATTATCACCATTGTATCATCATTATTATTATTGTTATTATTATTTTTGTTATTTTTTTTCCTGTCTTATTAAACTGTCTTTATCTCAACTCACGGGCTTCACTTTCCATTTCTCTCCCCCGTCCCAGAGAGGGAGGGGGGAGGGTGAGCGAACGGCTGCGTGGTGTTTAGCTGCCGGTCGGGTTAAACCACGACAGGGACTCTGTCAGGGAGTGTAGTGATAGGACAAGGGGTAATGTCTTTAAAATTAAAAAAAGTAGATTTATATTAGATATTCGGAAGAAACTCTTCACTCAGAGGGTGGTGAGGCAATGGAACATGTTGCCCAGAGAAGCCGTGGATGCCCCATCCCTGGAAGTGTTCAAGGCCATGGCAGGGGGTTGGTACTAGATATTCTTTAGGGTCCCTTCCAACCCAAACCATTCTATAATTTTATGATTCTGAAAGATACCTCACAAGGATTCAAAACCAACCAAACAAAAAACAACCATACCTTAGTTCTTAGACTGGATGACAGACACTTCTGATGAAAACTTGACAACAGCTAAATATTTTAAATGGAAAGGGTCAGTTCTTTCAGGAAAGCCAATTATCTTCAAACCTTCCAAGTAGAGCAAGGCTACAGCTGTATTCTGTAACAGAAATTTTAATGTTACAGGTACAGCTACACTGTATTGAACTTCTATGCCAAAGAATTCCTCAGAAGGACACTTGAACCTGCTTAATCAAACTTTGCAAAAGTGTTTAAAATGATTGATTTCACAGCAGCTGACCTTCAAGCATCACATGCACAGAAAGCCTCCAGACTTATTAAGAGTGTTGAAAATCTCATGAAGAAAGGTAATGGAAAATACAAAGGTAATAGAAACACATATTCAAGGTATTCTTCAGCTACGGTTTTAATTTCAGTTGTTGCTAAGTTGTTACTCAGTCTCATTTATTGTTGGCCAAATGTCAGCTCACAGAGCAATCACTAAAGTCAGCTTATCATATCTGTTTGCTAAGCTCACCTAAATGGCAACTGTGTTCAGAAGCAGAGAAGCTAATCAAAATGAAAGAATGAACATAGTGAACAGTGAACATATCCATGGTCCTGTGCCTAATACTAAAACATGGCTTTAACATAAATAGGACAACCAGAGCTGAACTGGTCTATGCTTCCTCATGTACCCACAGAAACTAAAGAGATGCTTCAGAAGAGTGCTGTAAATAAACACAAAACAAAGCTTTTGTCTGAAACTTTCTCTATTTTCAGTATACTGTTATTTTCGTGTTTTTGTAAAAGCATCCCTAAAGCAAAGCAAACAATTTCAAGCCTTGTATTTCTTTCAGAAAATAATTTGTGTTCAGTACTTCATTATAATCAGGACAGTATTTCTTCCACATTCTTTTTTTTTTTTTTTTAATTAGTATAGTCTCCTAGATGCCTACACCCAGGCTTTTCTCCACACAATGTTTTATTACCCATAAAACTAAAATTTTTTGCTGTATCTACAGAAAATTGTTGAACCTGAAAATTCTTAAGTTCCTAATGTGAAGAAAAATATTCTAGTTTATTTGAGTAAAAAAGAAAATTTTGAAAGGATGAACCTTAATGCTATGAAAGAGCTTGAAAGCCTGAATCTTGATGCTCTGACAAGATTACAGAATTAAAAAATGTTTTTAAGTCAATGCTCAGTTTGTTACCTTAGAGATCATTATTTTCATGTCTAGCGGTAGACTTAGTTCGTGATTTCTAATGTTAGCTTTGCAGCACTGGTTATCCAGCAATTATATTTAAGATCAGCAGAAAGACTAATTTCATACTTAAAATAAACTATATACTTAATGTGTATGTGAAGCCAAAATAAGATTTAAGGAAAAAATAATAATGAACACTTGAATGCTACTCATCAGCCAAACAGATGACTCCTAAAGGCCCTGTTTCTTCAGATGTTTTCAACATGCAGTACTTTATCTAGTCGTGTTGAAAATAACAGGACCTTTTGTGTGCACCAGTGTTTGAAAGACATGCTGTTAAATTGGCAGAAGCTACTATATATCTACTCTTAGTTAAATAGGCTGAAAATACCCAATCCTTCTTTGAAACCTTGACAGTTCTGATTTTTTTCTTTCTCTTTATGGGTAGTGTTTTGGATGTCAGCTCAGTTCTCTGATAACTCAATTGTTTTGGTTGGTTGTCTCTGCTAAACTGAAAACAGCAATTTTCATTAATCTGTAGCTTTTAAAATATATTTCCCACAATTACCTGCTGTATAGTTCTCTTCCTTGCAGTACCTCCTCTGTAAGTTGGAATGGATTTCTAGCTGCCTTAAAGTGATCTGCAATATTAGTCTCATAAAAATATTTTGGATGAATCTTCGTGAATATTTGATTTGGTAGTAAAACGAGATTTTCACAAGAAAATGTATCTGACCTCAATTAATTCCATACTCCATCTTTATTTATTATTTTAATTCAGTCTTTATGGATAAATAATACCTGCAGCAGCTGTATGTGTAAAGGAAGCTTCAGGGACACTTTCTGAAAAATCTATACATTTAAGCATCCCAGAGAGGAGAATGCATCAAAACATCCTGGTTTTCTAACTTCTAAAATTCATTTAGCTTGGAAGACACTAAGATTTGCTTGTTCAGCTCCCATTAAGGAATAAAAAGGAGACATGTTAGGGAATCTAACAAAACTGAGAGAAAGCAGTTCAGCCTGGGTAAATCCAGCTGCTTTCCACCACCACTTACCTACCTCTGGAGGAGCCTAACTTCATTATATGTCTCATTATTTAGCATGAGAGCTCTTAGACATTTCAATACCTCTTCCAGGAAGGGAAATACTTATTTCCTACCTGAGGCTTTACTGTCTTGTAAATCATTCAGATATGCACAGTATAAGTCCTGAGAGCAACCTGGAAAGTTAGCTGTGTTCAGAACTAACAGCTAACTTCTCCTGGCCTACTCTTTTCCCTTTCCACACACCTATTTGTAGGGATGTTTGGGTGGTTCATGGACATGGGACAGGTCTGGGTGTTGGTCTCTTCACTTGAGAAGCACAGCAAGAATCACAAGGTCATTGACAACATGAAGCCATTTCCTCCCCTGCTGGGTAAAAGAGTCTCCTGCCTCCTGCTACTGGGGTTCTGGGTTTCCCAAGAAGAGTCTGAATTTTACAGAGTACTGTTGTTGGATGGAAACAAAATCAGGCTGAAAGTGAGGTTATTAACCATAGGCAAGTACTGTAATCCTGAGGTCAGAGCCAGGCTTTTGCCTGATTGCTTTCATCTGGCTTTACTGACAGCAGCATAGGACTCACTTCTCAGGGGGACAGAGAATGCCCTAATTTCTAGACCATTGAAAGCCCTGAATTCAGGTGTTCCAGAGGGCTCAGTCATCCTCTGACAGGAGAAGCACCGACCCATCACTCCTGCTTTCTGAGCAGTTTCATTAATCATTACACTATTGCATTAAAGATAAGTATCTTTGCTATCACATGGCTGCATTAACATTACTAGTCCCAGAAGACCAGAAGTAGACTGTAACCTGAGTGACGGATAGCTAGCAGCAGCCATCTGAATCTTCACTTGAAGTTGTCTAAATTCCTGACAGTCAGACTTAAGTTAACTATACCAGTTTCAATCAGCATGTATTCTAACAACTTTTACAATAGCACAGATTCAGAACCTGGGGGAAGCAAGTTTCCATCTGGCTGTGGAAGAGCAGAACTGGCTAAGAATTGAAATGTATATTTTTCAATACATGTCACCATCAAACATGATTGTGATAAATCAGATGAATTATCCCAGTAAAAAGATAGTCATCTTTTGCTGGGGATATATATATATATATTTGTATAAAATTAAAAAAAAAATACAGTAGGGAATCATTTCTGTATATCCATTGTTCTTGAGCATCTCTTTCTCTTCATTTTCCACATTCTCTAAGCATTCTTTCCAATAAGATGGGGGAGATGAATATCTCATAACAGTTGTAGTTTGGCTAAACTCTCTGGCTAATTGCAAGCTTGAAGCTCCCTGATGTATGCCATGAAGACAGTGGGTATCACACTGAACAGCCTGCAGTTAATCTCCTAGATGTGTAGCTCAATAGCATGTGAAACACTCAGACAAATGTTTGGACAACACAGGCTATAAATGGATTTCATTAGTACTGCACTAATAACTCGGTGCATTAACAGAAAGAAAAGCATACAGGAATCACACTTTGGAAGTCTATATCAGGGTATTTGTTTTTACTCTGGGTTAATAGAGCATAGGGGTTGATGCCTCAGTTACTGAAGTTGGTGTGTAAGAGTAATACAGCAAATACCAAACAAATTCATTGATTATGAAATTATATTAATTTATTTTTGCATTTTCTGACAAAGCTTTGTAATTTACATTTACTCAGTTTAGGATAATTGAACAAAATGGATACTGATGCAATCATTATTTGTCAAATTCCATTTTTATATTAAGTTAGAAAGTCGCAAAATATGGGATTGGAAATGAGTGTCAAGATGAATAAAACAATGGTCTAAAACATACATTTATCTTAAAAAGAAGGAAAGCAGGCAGGCAGGAAGGAAAGAAATGATTTTATAAGATTTTTCACACATAGCTGTAGGACTAACTGTTGCATGCTCCCACTCTGTGTAGCCCCTTTGCTTTAACAGAAAAAATATATATATATGGAAAAATGTGCAGAGAAATTGATTTATTGGTGAATTCCTCTTTTTTTTTTTTTTTTTTTTTTTCTTTCCATCTTTTTAAAACTATTTGCTTGTGTAATGCAGTGCAGCTGTGGCTGGATTGTCACCGGGACAATGCTAATTCAGTGAAAGGGAAAGATGTCCTTTACTGTGTGGTGAGCAGGCTCTAAGGAGAGAGACAAACCCTTGAAGACAGGTCAATTACAGGCAACAAAATCTACTGAGATTGAGGTTGAGGGTGTTAGGGAAGTGTACTGCAAATGCCTACTTTGTTCCTCATTTTCCCTAAGGTATCTGCTCACAGCCACCACTTAAACAACATATTGGCTTAGAAGAAGTAATTGGGCTTTCCTCAGTGTATAGAGATTTTAAAGAGAAATATTCTTGTTTCTACCTTGTAATTAGGCAGAAGACAATAAAAATTATGTGTTTCTCTAAGAAATATTATAAGTAAATTAATTTAAATACAGCACTTAAACTAACTTTAACTCTGGCAAAGTTACGAGAGGAATCTTCCTCATCTCTGACTTTACCGTTATATCTACTTGTAAGCTGACCTGTAAGTCAGCTCCCACCTAACATATTTTCTCCTAGGAAGTTTTATGTGTTCCATTTTCTTTTTTTACAGGAGATCTTAGGAGCTCAGATAAGAACCTACAATGAGGAAACAGTTTAGCAGTGTACAGTTACATGAGCATTAATGACTAACATTACATTATTCATTTCATATACAAGCTTGTATATAGTGTGTGAGCAGTCCATTTTATAACACTGTAGAAATTAATATGAATAGTCAGCAGTGAAACTGGGCTGTTACTTCACACCCAGGGAACTATTAGTTAGCATGTACATAATATTTTCATCCTCAAAGAGTTTCCTGAGCAGCCACTTTTTCATCTCTGAAAGATGCCTCAAAGCCAAGCGAGTAAATATTACCATATCTGTTTCTAAACATGAAAGACAGAAAGACAAAAAGGGTAGAGAAGTTAAGTGACTCACCAAAGGCAATCAATAAAAGAAAGTCAGTATCAGAGACATAATTATAAGCGAAGCACACTTAATTATATCTAGACTGCATTTAGAGGAGGAGCCTGAGGCCACACAAGTCTAAATTCTTGTGTCAGCACTGCAAACATGAGGTTGTGGTGACCTTTGGGAAAAGCCAGGGAAAGAAACTTGGGATCATATTATTCCTTAATGTACCATGATGCAGACACCTCCGTACTCCTTTCAGCAATGTTTCCTTGTAGTGTGATGAACATACACAGGGTAATTCTGAGATCCATTAGCACCCCTACCCTATGAGTGAATGGGATTTGTTGACAAAATAAAAACTCCTACCATCGAGATTAGTTAATGATAGGGAGAAGGATGGGCTGGACCTGATAGTTTCTTAACCTGAAAACATAAAGTGGGCGTGGATACCACCTCCAACTCTGATGATTTGACCATGAGTCTCCACTGTCCCAGCCCCATGTCTTTTATCCCTGTCCCTTCCATCATGTGGAATCTCTCTCAAAAGCTCAGTCTTTGAAGATTATTCTTCTGTATCTACCCCACAGAGAAACATCTCTGTTCATGCCCCTATGAAATGTAGCTTTGACTATTGTGTCCCCAGTGTGCCATGCCAAAACACAAGGGAATTCAACTCGTCCTCTTAACACCACCACCATCTCTTATCTCTTGTCCTCATTAGCTTCATTGCACAAACTCTTGGTAGGAGTCCTGCATTCTCCATAACACTTCTGTACAGCAACACAATTCTTCTTCATCTCTCACGAATTATTAACCAAATTTACTAATGTTTTCTATGCTTTTTATCTCTTATCACATTTGTGCAGTTCATGTTGACCCTCCCTCCCCTCTACACTTCTTCTTCACTAGGGTTGCCAAAAAATTCTTGTTTTCTCCTCTGTTTCTCTTATTCCTTTCATGTAAGCCTTCCACACTCCAGCAAAAATCACATCACAGGACTCTTCCCAGGCTTGCCAAAAGCCACATACACCAAGGATATTAGCATAATTGAGCAACTCAGATGACTGCAACCAGGTGAACGCTTGGGGATTTGAGAAAACTTTATCCTGTTCTTTAACCTCAGTCTGTCCTTCTCCACCCACACATGATCAATTCCTTGATGATTTATATCCTGGATTGTTAAATCTATCAAACAACATAAATTAGACTGTAAATGCTGTGGGGCAGAATGGTTGCCTTACTTCTACTCATTTTTCTTGCACAGTGATTGACTACACAAATAAGAGTTGCACAGTTCTTTAAAACTCTGTTTCTTATAATTTGCCATTCAAAGGTGGCAAAGCCTAGAGCATTCAGCAAAGTGAGCCTCTTTGCTTTAGTGGACAAACATCCAGATGTTAGATACCCTTTTTTCCATAGGCAGGAAAGGCAAAAATTGCCAACTTGTGCTAGCTAACTCAGTCATGTAAAAACGTGAGCTGTCACATGTTATTTCTTCAAATTTTCTATTTGTTTGGCCAGCACATGTCCAACAGATATGCAGTCAACCTCTATGGCCATTAACAAGTCAATTTTAATTGACTTATAGTGGGGACTTTGTGGAAACAAAGATAAGGAAGAAGCGAGAATAAAGGACTGAACTCCATATATTTCAGAAGCATTCCTGTGTTTTGTTTGGTCTTTTTTTTTCTTTCTTTCTTTCTTTCTTAGTTAATGAAGAATAGTGCAGCATAGAAAGCTGAGCTTATCTCTGCATTCAGTGAAGAAACCTTGTCAGTAGAATTTGTCGATGAGTGAAAAATGTGAGCCCACAGAGACCCACTGGTAGGATCCCTTTCTGAGATGAATCTTTTCTGTTTGCAGATATTCCAACATTTGAAGCAATTCACTACTGACAGCCAGTCTGAATGGTTGTAAAACGCTTTGCAGCCCTGCAGAAATTCACAGGAGACAGTATCTCCACTACTGTAAATGAACGTATCACTCTCAACTTCAAAGGAACTAGGATGTTTCACACCAGCCGAAGACCCAGTCCCGTAGGAATTCCCTCTTGTGCCAGTATTCAGTTGCTGTCACATATCTGGCTTCAGCTGATCTGTATCAAAAAGGTTCCCAGCCACTGCTACTTCTCACTGTCTTCTCTGAAGGTTATCCCCCTTGTTCCCCATGCTCCCCCTCTGATATGTGCACATAATTGTTTTCTAACCCAGTTCAATCAAAATTAAACAGGTTAGGGGAAAAAAAAATCTCTATTTAAAGTGTGTGAGCTAACCTGGATCATTTTGACTGAACTGGGTCAGGGAGTGATTATATGCGTAGTTATACCGGCTGAGTGAAAAGGAAGGGGCACAATCTATTTGCTTGGCTCAGAAACAGTCAGAGCAAGTCATAGGACTGCTGCTTTATATGAATACCCACAGACTGGCTTTGTATGGTGAAAACTTACATGTGGTCTCAGAGATGTTTCATTGTGCACAGCCACTTTCCTTTTAATGTGGTTTCCACAAAACCAAATGCCCCAGCAAATACTTCTGAAATTGTAATGGAGTGGACAAATGGTCGTTTTGGGTCTCCCAACATGCTGATCCCTTGGGAAGTTGTGCCACATGACACTAAACACCAACAAAACCCTGCAACCAAAATGGTTTAGAATAGTGCTGGGTGAAAAGCAGGGCAAAAGCTAACATTTGTGTCTTCTGAAATCAGCCCAACAGCTTTATTCTGGCAGATAGAAGCAGCCTCCTTTTATCTGTTCTGAAGGGGAGAAAGGATTTTTATCCCTGTAAGCATGCAAATGTTACTGCATCCTGTCTAACAGATTTAGCTTTTCTTCAAGTTAGGATGGTTAGTGTGGACATTTGGGTTTAACAGAATGCACAGCCTTTGTCAGCAGCTCATTTTGTATAACAGGCTTTTAATATTTCTGACCTTTTATTGAGCTGTAAAAGAAACCATGGTAGGCCCCATGTGGCCTTGAATGTGTGTTTTTCGGATGCATGGAAAGGCAGGCCTTTCCAGAACTGGGGCTAATCTTATTGCTCTGAAGCTTATTTCCTTCTCAAGAGACAAAAACCAAACCTCTAATGATTTTGTTTGTTTGATTTGTTACATGGAAACATTCTTCTCTATCACTCCTCTTCCTCAGTTGTCCATTATCCCGTACTGACAACTGGGAGCCATCTCGTCTTGGAGTCACCATCTGGACTCAGCACATTGGAAAAGGTCCCTGTGTCCCCAGTGCACTGGCTGCCTAGCCATACAACATTAGTTAAATTATTTAACATTTCTGTCTCTCTTTGGTGATACAGTGTGAAGAATACCATGATCTCAGGTGAACCTAGAGGCTGAAGTAGCAGCAATTGTAAGCCTTCAGTACAGAAGCCCAGAAAATATTAAGAAACTTTAAGGGTAGCTGTGAGTTAGTACTATTTGAAAATCCTACCTGAGATCTTTGGGTCACAACCTCTCTTAAATTTTGTACTTCTCTGTGTGCTGGGCTTCACCCCAGATGACAGCAGCTTACACTGGTGTGCCTGGGGAGAACGAGGAGCTGGCACACTACATGCTGCATGGACTCTGCAATGGGCTGTGCAACTTTCCCCGCAGGAAAAGGGTAGACAGCTGGAAGCAGTAACCTCTTCTGCCATTGTAGTTAAATCCATCAGAGACTGTGAATCAGAGCCCTTATTATTTTCCACATGAGCGTTCCCAATTTATGCTCTGATGAAACGATGCATTCAACAGAAAACAAAATGAAGTGCCAAAAGCATTAAACTCTTTAATAACAGGAGACACTGCAAGGTTTTGTCATTAATCCGCCATAATTAGGCACTATGGCTAATGTCTTTCAAAGTACGGAATACTGAAATATTATTGCTATTGATATGAATCAATCACGAATCTTGTGCACACCCTATCTTGTACTCCTGCCTGTGTCATGAACTCATGTAGGAATAACAAAGCATAATCTTTAAACTACATATGTTAAAATTAAGATTCCAATATTTAGGATTCCTCTCTTCTCCTCTCCTCAAAACTTTTCAGTATATGGGGTGTGTGAAAGGAAGGCCACCTGTAAACTGAAGAAAAAAAAAAAACAAACAAACCTTTTTTTGGACTCCAAACTGAGAAGAAGTAAAATTTCAAAGTTAATCACAAACCAGAAATTTGGAGTTTCATCTAGGGCTTGAAACAAAATATGATACATTTGCATTGAAAGAGGAAATGATCTCCAGTTTACCTGATTTTAGGCCACATAATCTGAATAGACTTGACTATCTCTATCAATACAAATTTTTTGTTGAATTTTAACATGCTGAAGCAGCTCTATACACTTGTGCATGTGTCTACATGCATATATGTATATGTATCTTTTGTATTAGGCAGCTCTATATGTATATGTATGTGTATATGTGTGTGTATTTATGTATATATGCATATATGTATTTTTGTATGCATTTATTTGCATAGGCATATGTATATAGACAGGTAAGGACAACAATATAATAATAATAGAAAAGAAGTATTAATTATTAAATATACATATTTGTGTAGTGCCTACAAGAATGACAGCAAAAGATTAAGTTCTCTTTTCTTCAGAGCACAGCCTGTTAGATTCAGCAAGCAAATGCAAAGGCAATCCTGATTGTACAGAAGGATTAAAATATATACAAAGATTTGTAAAAAATCCAGTTTGCAAGAGAACGCCAACCTCCCTTCCTGACATTTTTCATGATTTCCAGAAAATAAATAAATAAATAAATAAATAAATAAATAAATACTGAAAAGCCCGGAAAGCTGATTTTCCCTTCTTTCCCTCACCAACACAGGTCATGCTGCTGGCTCAGTTTTGAAGCCAGGGTATTCAAACTCACTGTAGTGCCCACAATTTGGCTGACACAGAAGAAACAGAAAGACAAGGGAGAGGTAGGGAGGGCACTGAGCCTTTCCTGCTTAGTGCATAGGCACTTAGGCTGCCTATGGGTTCCCAAGTGGAGGACTCTTTTCAGTTCTCTTTTATTGCTGTGTAAAAGCAGAAGTGGCAAGAGCCTGCCAGGCTGGGAGCTTGGTTTTAGTTTTGTGAGATGGAAATATTGCCGACTATGCAAAAAGATGAAAAATCTCTGTCCATGTGACGTACAACCTGCTTTTCAGATGTGCCACAAGAAATGGGATTAGTAAATAGTGTGAGGAGACGAAAGAAAATGAACACAATCTCATGGTTATTTTAAATTGTGCACATTTTGATAGCTCCCTTGAAGATGACTTTTTAATGGCAAACTCAATTTTCTTCTTGCAGACAGAGTGAAAGTAACATTAGGCATATGTTATTCTATTTTATTGCAAGATCTGTTTCATTCTGCAGAAAATAAGACAACTCACAACAAATTACCATGTCAAATCACATTAAAGCACAGAATATGGCAGCCACATTGAAACTCTGGGAGATTGCTGTTTATCATTTTTATTTACAGAAGCTTTTGCTATTATTAACACTGTACAAAACAGAAAAAAAAAAAAAAAAAAAAAAAGAAAGAAAAAAAAAAGTCAGAAATTGTCCCTTCCCTATGGAGCTTACAGTCTCTGTTTTATGCCATGCTACTTAAAACTGTCCAGAGCCTAGAGCAGAGGACTACGGCATCATCTCCTGCAGGGAGAATATACTAGCTGAGCTGCTGCCTTCCTTGGGAATGTAAAGCACACACATGTGGCATGCCAGGGCAGCTCTTCCCTCCCTTTGAGTCAGTGATCATCCCTGGGGACCCAGTAAAAACGTAGGATACAACAGATCTTTGAGAGAGGAGCAAAGCCACCTCAAAGCACAGGCAGTTGTCTGGAGCAGCAAACCACTGGGTTTGCAAAACGAGCAAGATTTTGTCTGCAGTGTGTAGGGCAGTCTAGACTTGCTGCTGCTGGCACTGTTGCTGAGGGAGGTGTAAGGGTGGGTGAAGCATGCAATGTGGGAGAAATTCTAGTGCCACCTCTTTATCCAAATCTCCCATTCCTGTACAGGGGATGGCCTGGCCCCAGTCTCCCACCTTCTGAACAGCAAAACTTAGATTTCCTGAAGCTGGATCTGGAAAGCAGACTGCTCTGTAGACACACACAATTTATGCAGTGCTGTGTAGAGAACCTCACTCTAGGGCTGAAATATGAATATATTTAAATAGCACAGTACACTGTCTTGCAGAGATATTAGCCTGGCTCTCAGAAGAATAAATTAATAGCTTTCCACTGGGGCAAGTTTGGATGATACATCATTCTGACATGGCTATAACCCTTGCAGTTTTCAAGCCAGTTCATTTGCAGCCGGTTTGGATATGCTACATGCTGTTACATTGCCTGGTGTGGATTTATCCTTTGTGATCTCCCTGCCCTTACAGCTTCAGTAGCTGAGTAATGACCCACCCCAGGCGGGTCCTAAATTTGCTACAGCAGATCGGACACTGGATATACTGAGTAAGCAGATGGTGTACCCAGCTCAAAGTGGTTTAGATGTCATTTTATGATTAAAAAACGTGTAGTGAGCATAATTCTTGCAACAGGCTAGTCCAGGTAGACATTTTAAAAAAATGTACCCTAAGGAGGGAAAGAGATAATGCATGTGGGTGGCCATTAGGCAGAAGTTCAACTTTAGGTGGTTTTGGAGAAAGTGGGAAGACAAGATTGGGATAACGTGGCACTTAGAAGTGGCACAAACAGTGGAAGAGGAGGGAGTGAGAAAGGATACACACAAAGAGCTAGGAGTCTGCAGGGACTTCAGAACAAGTTTGAATGTGAGTAGAAAGATTTGGGTAAGTTAATGTAGGAATTCTGATCTTTCGAAGAGGAAAGATCCATCAAGAGAGAAGGAGAGTTTTGCCACTGGGTGGGATGCTGCTACAAGTTGCCCACTATGCTCCACCAGAGGTCATTCAGAGAAAGACTGTCTGTGTTTATTTGCTGGGGAGACAAACAGCAGAAAATAAGCCAAACTAATTCTGTGAATGTTACATTTCCCTAGAAAGTAGATTTTTATGCCATCTTTAATAGATTTTTAGTAATGATTTCAGAGAGAGAAAAGAAATAGTCTTGCTCTGCATTTCCATTCACATTCAGAGGCATTTCTTGCCTTTGTGACTATTTCTCTGATTTAATATAGAGGAGTGAAGTCTGGAAAATATAATTCTTCCCCACCTCTCTCATCCTTGCTGATACTGCTCATGTTCTGTCATACATTGACAGCTGCCAATATGCGTGCCTGATGCAGCTTTCTATTCTTTCAAGAGCTAAGGGGAAACTGGACAAACAGTAATGATTCACTGTGTGTGTGTATATGCACCGATATGCATTTTGTTCTCTTGCCGTATCTTCATGAAATCTTGCTTCCTGTAAAGGAAGTCATGATCTATACAAAGAATGAGATCCCATGCTCCACTACCGCTGAGGACAAGCCAGCTTACTAAACAAGAACATGTCCCTGTGGCATAGAGAGTTTTTGTCTCACTTCCTAGATCTCTAAATTTGGACGATGACTCTGAGCATCCATCTTGAGGTGTCCAGAAGTTCAGCTTTTTTCTGAAAGTTGAGGCTCACGTACTCATCCCTAAAACCAAGATTAGCTGAATCTCTAAGTACTTTAAAAAATGTTTTCAGTTTTTCTTTATTCTGATATCAGAATGTTTTGCCTAAGTCTCATCTCACATAGGTGTCCTGCAGGGTCTTCCCCATACTGACCACACCTAAAATAATCAGAAAAATGCATAGCTAGTATCATTGGAGATGCCTGGCTCTGCCCTATATAAAATATCTCATTGGTCAGGCACTCTTCCACGGATGTTCCACATTTCCCTTGTTTTGTGAGCCTTCAAACCTACAGGGCCTATATCCCAAGAAAATAATCATCAGGCTATTATCACTTTTCATCCTTTTAAGTTAAAGCTGGAGTCACTATGAAGAAAAAAAAATGTAAATTTCAGGATGATAGAGGGAGAGGAGTCAGATGTAGCAATTTACTTTACATAATGAATCTCAATAAATTAAAGAAATAAGATTATTTAGGAAATTTTGATGTTGAAAATTCATTACTATATGTAAAAATCATTCTAGCATGAATTATTTAATTGTCTCAGAGATGCTGTTTTAGAGGAGCAGAGATACTGGCTACTTTCCTGCATTTTTTTTTCTGTTTTAATATATGTACTACAGAAATGTACTACCGAAATTATTATTAAATCATATGCTGATGAATGAGCACAAAACTATTAATGGCACACAATTTGCAGTGCACATGTCTACAAGAGTATCTAGCAATGCATGCAAATCTTATAGGATACCCTACGTGCTTTGATTTTCTCTGTTAGATGATTGAAAAATATTCATTAAGAGATTTCTCTAATGAGCTGTGTTCAAGCATAAAATAGGCCACTCCTTTTATAATTTAAGTGTGATTTTTGGAATATAAATATCCTCCAATTCCCTATAGAAACTGACTTCAAATAGGGATTTTGTCTTAACATAGATTTCAGGGTCTTTGAAGGGTCTTTGAAGTTTATAATTAGGTCCAAACTGAAATGTGATGCCATTCACTCAAATACTGGAGTTCAAAGATTCACACTGCTTATGGCTGATGGAAAAGAAACATCTTATTTTTTGAGATATATCCCAAAAGTCTATTGGATATCCACTTAAGCAGAAAGTTGGGAGACTCTTCACATTGAGAGATCAATACAGCAAGCCCTGAGCCTGCAGTCAGTTAATCCAGGCTCCATGCATACAGTTGCTTCAGCCTTACTCCTTTCATTTTCCATTAAGTCATTAAAGAGAGGGCTTTTTATGTTTTTATTTGTTGTCTTCGTTTGCAAAGCACTGATAGTGCTCAAGCAGAGCAATAAGCAGTATTTAAGAATACATATAAGGGTCAAATCTTGCAACAGACAAAATAGTCTTATCTTCTACACAACTGAAAAACACTAAGCTGCCTGAAATATCAAGCTGCATTACAGTTGTGCCTTTCTGAAATTTGTTAAGAGTAGGAGTCTTCGCAACATATCCTGAGAGTGGAATGGATCTGGACTTCCAGTGTCCTTAGGTAGGTAAGCTTAGCTGAGGACACAGCTTGTCAGAATTGGCACTTCCAAGCTGGATGAACTGTGATTTGCTCTTCCTTTCGGATGTGAACTGATCAGTGACAAGCCAGGAGAATTCTACTTCAATGAAGTTACATAATTAGTTATGTGACCCAGTGAGGGGAGTAAAGCCCACTTTCTTCACTATTTCCTGTTTATTCATGAAGGAATAGCCCACATTAAACAGAAAACTCAGCTTATTTACAAGCTCCACCACAGCTGTTCAACTAGACACCAAGCAGAGTTGCTGCACTCATCACTGCTTTGCCTTTCTCAAGTCGAGACAAATGAGCTGCCTTCACATGTTGACAAACCAGAGCATAAACCTCAGTCTTCTCTCAGAGGATACAGGCTAGACTTTGGCATAGAGGTTTGGTGGATGTGACATGATATGATGGTGCATTATGAGCAGAAAAATGCACTTCGTTACCAGTAGTGTCTTCCAATGATTCCAAGGATAAGAGCATAAATAAGGGTTCCATTAGAAGTAAGCTGCAAATTTTGGAGTGGGTGGAAGGTAGATCCATCATCCACTGCAGCTACTGAGCCACCTAACAGAGCTAAGGAGTCTGCTTTCAGAGTAACTGCTGCTCTGGAAGGACTAGTACATAAGGGCTCTGCTCCCACAGGAGTGCTCTAGCCATTAGATTATAACTACATTTCCCCATGCCAAATCTTGTTTTGGCTTTATGACTGCTGGCCTCCTGAACCACATTCACATCCTCCTGTAATATGAGAGGTATGAGTTCAGATACCTCTTCAACTCAGATTGAGGTTTCTTTCTTCTTGGTCCTTTCCAACCTACACCATTCTGTGATTCTATGATTCTTAGGAAAGTAGTCAAGACAGCAGGCTTTACTGTAAAAGAAAAAGATGCTACCACCAAGCTGAAGTCAGATGTGAAAGATGTAGCCCTCCAAAGCCCTCCAAATGGTGTATGAGAGAAAAAAAAGAAAAAAAAAAAAAAGTGGAAAAAAAAACCGTAATATATGCAAGATATAAAGATGATTGAAATCTAACATCGAGTTCAACAACTTTTTTTTGTTTTTCTTTTTCTTTTTTTTTCTTTTTCTCAGCCAGAAGACTCTGGGGACACTCTGAGATGGAGTATGAGCATACTGACACATCATAATTTAATCACTTCTCTTCCTTTCCTTTCATCTTGGATGGTGTCTATTCTGAATGGTACACAATCAAAATCCCATTAGTTATACTGTCAAAATCGAATTCATTAAACTTCCTAACTGAATTTAGGCAATTGTTCTTTAATGTCATCAGTGAGATCAGAATATATTTTCAATTAATTTTCAGTGAGGAAAAATTCAAAAGTTGGGAGTGAACAGCAATTTCTGCTCCTGTAAGTCATACTTGCTTTCTCATTGCCCTGGTTTTATTGTAAAGGTTCAAAGACACAGTTTTCAATTCCTGTAAACTGGCAGTCCATTCACTGAGACACATGAACAACTCAGGTAATTAGGGTAATCTTGACAGCCATAAATCACCTGTGCCTTCAAACCTGAAATCAGTATGAAAGCTTGTTTCTCAGACCAGAGTTCAAAGAGACAAAACAGCCATTTTCAACATGATAGCCGGCTCATTTCCTTTTGAAGACACTTTTGATGACTGTCTTCTATTTTTCTCACATCACTGAAAACAAGCATGAATTCAGTGCCCATATCTTAGTAAAACTGACAGTTTTACAGCCTGACTAGTCCGCAGCCATTTCCAAGATAACCAGTAATTTTAAGATGTAGTTTGCTGCAGTAAATACCACAGTGACTGAACATCAGCTTGTTCTTTAAATCTCATCGCTCAGCCAGGCTTTCCAGTTGCTGCTTACAGTCCTCTGTGGGTTACCAACATCCACCACTCACTGTGAGAAATGAGTGGTGCATTCAGAACTGCGCATTCAGAACTTCTTCAGTCATCGTTCATTCTGGCACCGCTTTATGCATTGAGAATACTCCATGAATAATCCACTTGGATCCAAGTTCTTCCTCTGTAAGAAGCTGAAAAATGCTTGTGAACTGGATACTTCTAATTGCAGAGGCATAAATATTTTGTAAGTATTTCAAATGCTTCAGAAACTGCGCTGCAAATATTCCCCTACAAATACCTGCTTGATAAAGAAATAAGGGTAAGCTATTTGACAGCTTTATCACATAAGCTTTGTATTTTAAACACTACGTGGAGAGATAAAACTGTGCAGTGTGACTGGCCAAACATGCCACAAAAGATGTAGTAGCCTCCCTTTTCTCCCAATGCTCCTCTCTCCAGAGAGTCTGAATTTGTGGATGCCTCTTAGTTGTTATGCCTATGATTAAGAGAGATGTAAACTCAAGTCACTACTAATCAGTCAACATCAGTTTATGTGCTCAATGGAAAGAAGTACATGCAATGTCAAGGTTAGAAGGACGAGTTGCTATCTGTACAGGTTTTTATGTATATTCAAACTGAACCAATAGCTTGGGAATACATGGAAATTGGTGAACCAAACTTTTCCCATTTCTCTCTACTTTTGATACCATACTAAATTACAAAGATGACATGCCTCCACATTGTCTGAACATGGCTTACATTCTGTTTCTCCATTAAGCATGAGAATCTTATCTGCTCTGTAAGGTTTTCCAGTCAAGGTAATCTCACTCTGGGCAACGTTTCAGTGTCTATGGCACTTCTACACATTTGTTCTTTCTCCTCACTACTCAGAGGTGGTTCCTGTGACAAGTGTGTTGCACAGCTTAATGAGTTGGCAGAGTTATTGTTTACTACATGAAGTATATTTAGCTGTGCATAAAAGCTCTCCATATTTTTCTTCCGCTTTTCTCAAGACTACCACTCATCCGATCAGACCTTCACTGTGTTTCTACAAGTTCTCTTTTGCAGATGAGTACTCATCTGTAACTGAGCATCATGCTCACATACACAAACATAAACTATCTCTTACACATCTAAACCAGGGTCAAAAGAAAGTTACTAAAGGTATATGAAGGCCAGAATTCAACCAGAACAAAGAAACTTCTCCCTGGTCCCAGGTGGGTATGACAATCTGTTAAAGATGGCCTGGTTGGCAAAGATCTACCTGTGACAAATCCAGCAAGAGCAGGGCTTAGTAAGGTAATTCTGCTTGGGGGAGTGAGAAGACTTGAGGTAAAAGAACAGGTATTTTGACCCAGGCATGGGAGGGGAGTGAGGGTTTGTATCTGTGTGAGGTAGTCCTAGGGACAGAAGCAGAGACCTCATGAAAATACATAAAATTTTGTTTGGTCATTAGACAACTTCAAGTCATGGAGATACCAGTTCTCATCAGCTATGGAGACATCACCACACTGCTGGACAAATAGCATAGGGGCTGGAAAGAGGCTTTAGCTGCATCCAGCCCCATACTCTATCCATTGGATCTCACCAGCCAATTCCTCTGTTTCTCCATGGAGACTGGACAGGATTCATTATGCCCTCCCTGCTCTTAGGTAATCAAAGGCCTCCATAAGCCTGGTAGTGTAAAGGCTTTATGTGTACTGAAGCTATATGTTTTGTGGATGCTCTGTGATCTGAAATGACCTGGAAAATACATTTTGCTTTACAGATATGTTCTGGCATGCTCCAAAGCACACACAAACAGTCTCTTGAAAACTGAAAGGCTTTTTGGCATACCACTTCAAAGAAGCTTATCAAAGAAATACCTGTGGTAGATACATCTCTCGGAAAAAAAGACACAGCACAGGGAATGAGATTTATGACCAGCCTCTGTATTCACATGTATTTCACCACCTTGGAACTGACAATGTTTTAGACACTGATAAGTCATAACATTCCAGAAAGCCAGAGGAGTATTATTCTCCTCTTCTACAGATGAGGAAGCTGAAGTTAGACTGGCCAGATGACTCACTGGTGCAGCTAGAAGTATAAAACATTCCTGTAGCTGAGATGGGAGTTACAAAGAAAGCTTACCAAAAAAGCTTGGTGTACACATTTATTTATGTGTATACACACACATATGTATAAAAAAACACATTCCTGACAGACAGACACTTTCTCCTGAAGAACATTTCTCCTGTTACCTTTATGTCATGTGTAATGTTTTGAACTTGAGGAATCTCAGCTGAATTCGAAATAGGATCTCATTGTAGGTGGTCTTCCAGAGGGCCTCCACTGACCTTCTTAAGCTCATAAATTCCTCTATTTTTCTATTCTGTAGGAGCCAAGGAAACTGCAGATACATTTTTATTTAGTTTTCTGCTTCTTTCACATCCTTTGTAGGATTCTCCCTGAATAGTCCACCAGTCCAACTGTTTTCAAAGAAATGTTATGTAATAAATCTATTTCATTTGCAGCTTCCTGAACACCTTTGTGGCAAAGCAGAATATTAAATCTGTACCTTAACTCATTAAAATTTCCCATGGCAGTTCAGCTCTGAAAAACATTTCTTTAGAGGCCAGCACAGTATGTTAAATGTCCAAAGAGTTCAATGCTGTTGCCTTTGGATACCACATAACATGGTCCCAAAATAAGAAAAAAAGATATAGAACCAGAAATGCTGCACAGAAATGCACTAATTAGATCATTGCTTATTCACAGGAACAGATCTTTCATCTCCAGGAACTCAGGCAATTAGGTGAGGTCCCTCACAGCACACCACAGGGGCAGTCAGCTGATACTAATGAGTTTTATGCTGTAGTTGAGTAAACAACCGGTCATCACAGTCTCATTAAGGCTCTTCCATTTCCATGTTTTCTACTCAGATGCTGAGCCCCACGGCCTGGTAACATGTGTAGAGGCCTTGTCACTACTTTGTGCCTGCATATATCGCTTCTGCTTGTTCCATCTGCCCTGTGCCCACACTGTTTCAATTGCAATGTGGGACTGACTCTGACCCTGCCCATTCAGCTCTCACCCTTTCAGTATCGTTCTTTCAGTGTCCTACTACAGCTTCCACTGAGTGCATAAACCTGCTTACAGACCTGAGCTCATTTTACTGATAATGAAACTTCCAGTTACTGAGAATAACTTTTCCAGTTCTGGTCAACTATGATGATAGCCAGGATAGTAGCTGTCAAAACTAGATGAGTTTTAGGTTATATTATAATGACTATTTACAACAAAGTAGCAAATTTTTAACTTATGCTGACAGGACTTCAATCTGTCCAAATACTTCAACGTAGTTTTTTCTTTATACCACTTGAACCTTTTTTTTTCTTTAATGGAACAATGTTTTGTGCTTTTATCCCAAAATAAAAGTATTCGCACACAAGAAATAACTAAAACATGAAAGTAATTCAGTTTAGCAACTTGAATTCATAGAAAGAGTAAAGACTGACTTTAAAAGCAGAAAAGAATATATACAAAGTAATTTGTAGACTCTGGGCCAGACGGTACTCTGTGGTATATCCACTGTAACTTTATACCAGATTAAATGACAACAGATGTGTGCTGTGAGAAGCTATAAGAAGACAAAATCTGAATGGGACAGCTGGTCAGAGAAATTTGGGTAGAAATAGAGACTGACAGAAACAGCCTTTTCTGCTGAAATCTAAGAGCTTGTCAAATTGGGCCAAATATTACTTGTCTTTTATTTCCAAAGAAAACTAGGTTACATCTACACGCTATGCGCCTCAGTTTGCTATTCAGATTATTTCAGCATACTTCTTTTACATTAGCAGAAATAAAAATGTCTGTGATGAAACAAAGTTGTAATTCACCTGCTTAAACAGAGGTACCTGCTGCTGTTTGAGAGGTGCTGCCTGCCAGCTGCTGCTCCAGAAAGAAGGTCTCCCACAGGTCTCTAATTCTCACTCTGATGCTTCTACAGCTAAAGTGTGTAATATTGAATCAATTCAAATCTAGAGCAAAGTATTTTCGTAAACAGGTATCTATCAAGTCTGTCTACGCAGACTTTATTTGGGAATGCTTACCTTAAAAAAATTAAAAACTAAGACACTTATTCCAGGACGAGCATTGTGGAAGCAGGTAATGCCAGGAAACTTCACTCTCATTTTGAATAAGATCTGTGCTTAGAATTTTACTGAATTCAGTAGTACCTTATATATATATACATATATACATACACATATACATACATACATACATGCACATCCCATCTTAATCCAGGATAATTTTCAGGTGCATGCAAAGCCTTGGTTATTTGCACTCAGTTATATGAAACAAGATTTTTCTTGTCATGCGTTTTTCTTTCCCAACCTTTTCTTTCTTGAAGTAACCTAACTCTTTGCAATCTGAAGCCTGCCAGACCACAGACTTTTGTCACTGGGAGAGCCCTGGGGTTTCACAGAACAGGTAGTAAGATCATCATGATGCCCAAGGAGTAGTGTATGCTTTATATAAGCATATTTAAGCAGAAGAACCTGTCTCATCTCCCAGCTTGAATATGTTTCACAATAACCTCAGGAAGACTTGAAAGGGTAAGGAAAAAAATGCTGTCTATTTCAGTGCCCTCTGAAATGGTAATTTGATACAAAATTAACAGGAAGGTGAAGCGAGCAGCTCACAAAGCACATCCAAAACACAGTGAGACACTAAAGTTTTAAATAAGAGGAGTTTTTGGTTTATACGTATTTTTCATGAAACACAGGGCTCATGAGGCAGAGCAAATTGCCAATACTTAGTGTGAAGCGTATGGTCTGAGTTTCTGTTTTACCAGAAACTTCTTAAATAACTAGACAAGTCACCCAAGGACTAGATCTATAAAAGGAGCCTTTAAATTACCCTCAGGTTTCTATATCCTGTGGCTGAATGTTGACACAGGTCTCATTTGGGCAACAGCTCTGCAGAGGCAGTTCCCATCTGCTTCACTCTCAAGAGGCAGATTATCAACAACCTGTTGAACATGCCCATATCCGATTGACAAGCCAAACCCAATATATGGACCTGAACTTAGCTGATTTAGCAGGCAGGCAGCCGAAAGTAGGATCTTAGTGAATAAATAAATAAATAAATAAATAAATAAATAAGCACCCTCAATATTTACAGAGGAAGTGTAGAGAAGTGTGTAGAGAATTATGATGACCCTGAAAAAATCAACTCACCTACCTCACTTCCCTCAGCTCATTTATATCTCCATAATAGGAAGAATTTTACTCAGCTCTGCACTCATGCAATAGGGCTTGCCTATGCTGTTTTTAATGGAGGCTACACTACAACACCAAAGGCAGCATCAAGCCCAGTCTTGTTTATGCGGCTAGTTTTTTTTCCAGAGACTGAAACTGCCAATTAATTTTGCCCAGATAACCAAAAAGCTGTTGTGGTAAGGATTTGTTTTTTCTTGTTGAGCTGGGCTACCGCAGGAAGCATTGACCTGGAAGTGAGATAGCCTCATAGCTTCATCCATCCTTGGAGAAATGATCTTTGTTATAACATACCTTTTTTTAAAGAATGATGAGGAAAGTTTGATGAATGTAAATCTTTGATGAATTTGATGAAAATCATCAAAGATCAATTTATTTTCTCATTTACACCACTGTGAGTAATTCCACAGAAAAATCTGATCCAAAAAGTAATGGAGAATATTTTCTCTGACATGAATGAAACTTATGCTTTTGTTATGAAACTTAAACAGATCAACATTTTTTGTTGTTTTTGTTTTTCTTCCTAGGTATATCCTTTTATCTCTCTCTTTTTTTTTTTTTTTTTTTGGTCCCTGTAGTTTTAACATGAAAACAGATGGGAGTTCTGGTCTATATATAAGCATAGATATTCATGAAAAAGAAATTTAATGTAGTGTATTTAATTTAGCTAGTACATGAATGAATGACCGCCCTTCTTTGTCAATCAGTTATTTTTCTTTTTGTCTGTGGTTTACAAATTAACTCTTCTTTCTTTAGTACACAAGGTCATTGTGTTCCTGTAATTTTCATGATACATTTATGAGGCACATCCTTTTATTATATCCAATCACCCTTAACCAAAACACCAAAAATTAAAAATACAGCAATACTTTGTACATATGTGGAACACAACAGGGACCAGTGCTACTAGAAACTGAGAATACTGGGTAGTGTTACAATGGCAAGAAACTTATCTATCAATTGCAATAAACATATTCCAGAAGGACACTTAGATTCTTCAATTGATATAAAGGGAAATACAAATACTTATCCAATTACAGCTAAGATACTATTACAATCACATGGCTTCCTTAAGTGCCATCACATGGCTTCCTTAAGTGCCCTGTTCTTCCACATGATGTCTAAACAGACACTGTAACACTATATTGAATAGCACTCTATAATGTAATATGGAGTAAAATAAAAACACTGCTGTGTTTGTCAAAGAAAAAGATAAGAAGCGAAAAGGAAGACTAACATATTGCAGAGAATATTCAGTCTATAAACATTCATTAAAACACCATTATCACTTTAGCTACAATTAAGTTTCCAAACTAGTTTCCACACTCATCTTGTTCCTAATTGTTTATAAAGTTCTGAAAGAGTCTGTTTATGGACTGAACTTTTCTGGTTTTTGTTTGTTTGTTTGTTTGTTTTTCCCCTCAAATAAATAATATAAAATTTGTCTTCTTTACAATCTGCTCCCCTTATGATGCTTATGTTGTCTTCATTCCTTTCTCCTTTCTGACATCAGCTGGAGTGTAAGTACTGTGACCTAAAATTACATTTAGCAGCAAATCTTCATGCAGCATTACTGTAAATATGTGCACTGACCTTTAAAGATTATGCACAATGAATTCTAAACACACCTGTGATGTTCTGTAAGCCATAAATGAAGAGATGCTTATATGAATAATTGTGTGCAGTGGTGGGTGTACGTCTGCAAGGCAAAACCTCTAACGCCAAATGCTGTTAAAATACTTAAGTTGAAAATAATGTTTTTATATATACAAAAAGCAGTATGTTCTGTATTTCAGTGTTGATGCTATACCTCCCTGGTTGCATCTTACTGGTAAATGAAATGGAGCCGGTCCCATTCTTAGGCACTGAGGGCACATTGTACAGCAGAGATCATACCTGTATATTTCTGTCAGCCACCTCTGAAATACAATCCCCTTCTCTATACTGCTTAATGAAAACAGCTGCTAGCTTGACCTGTACCATAAACTGAGAGTGTTTTCTTTGCCTTGTCTAGGATGATATACTAGACAGCTCATGTGGTTTCTGACACTTATTCAATTGGATTTGATATTCTGTCGGTCATTCAGCCTTCCAGCCTTCAGTCTTGCAGTTGTAGTTTGACTCTGTTTCCAATACTATATCAGGCATAACTTTTCCAAGATCTTGGACACAAAATAAAAACATTATATAATAGTTCACTGCAGTTTCACCATCATATTTGACTTAGCCTGCATATTGTCTGGAGCTAGGACTCTGGTCCCAAATCTGCTCTCACTGACCTTCATACTCCAACTCAGACTTGAGTAAGTCCTGTGTTACACTGGAAATATGGCATTGAAGGACACTGGAATCATTTGCCTTGTTTTTCTTTTTCATCTTCTGTCAGCTGTCTAATCCAATTATGAGATATATTAAAGTTAACTAATCATCAGTATGCAGTAAGTAATGCATTGACATTTAAATGTGATGCTAAAGTTCCATGAAACAAATGACTCTTGATTGCCAACATGATATAGTTATCTCCTGATGCAATGTGATTTTTATAAGAGGTAATAGAAAACACTTCCAATAAAGCATAACAGTAGCTACCACTAAAACTAACAACTAAATCAACATAAAGAACATAGAGATACCTCTGGGGAGAGGGGAAGAACAAAAGCCTTTTTTTTTTTAATCTCCTGAAGTCTTTAGATGTAGGCCCAATTCTGAATTTTTTACATCAACAACCTTACACAACATATTTTTTTTTTCTGTTTTCTGTTCTTCACTGATTACTATTTTGGTTGAGTGATATCGGTTTAGTACTAGTTTCATTAGACCAGAATTTATGCCTTTCTGCACAGAGTACTCGGGAACCCTCAGGTATTTAAAGTCAATCAATATATTTCCACAGTTCAGTATGATACAGTGTCATCATATAGAGTTACAGACTTAGGAATGATCCTTCTGCTTAGATAACCTACTATCTTTCTACTTGTTGAAGCAATGCAAGTCATATGCACTCTTAAAGTTTCTTGGCATGAAAAGAATGCAGCATTTTATGTTTCCTTATCCAAGACTCCCACTCAGGGTTTATTTTTGAACACATCATGATAACTGAACGTAAGCGGATACAAGACTTAATGGGGTTTCCAAAACATTATTATATTCCTTTTATCATAAGTGTACACAGATTTTGAAAATAAAAAAAAAATAATAAAAAACAAAAAACACACTTCTTAGAATTTACCTACCTCAATCGCTTTCTCATCAACATCTGTTAGATCTGCTTCAGAGTCATCTGAGAAATCCTGGCTCCTCCATACTGAATGTGAAAGCTCTCCTATCACTTATGACCTCTCTCTCACTCTTAAACAAGCAACTTTCTTTCTTTCTTCTTTGGCTTGTGTCACCTGCTATAGCCAAGTGAGTTTAGTGATGTGATGTAATCTTTGGGCACAGAAAACTTGCTAATGGAAAACCCACCTGAAATATATCTGGCTGCATGATTGGGGGGTTAATTAAGTTTGTTATGAAACACTTCAGTGGGAACTGCAAAGCCTTAAACAGAGAAAGCAAGGAGGTTCAGGTTGTTCAAGTGGCTTGAGGATGATTTTTGAATATAGCTGTAGACCTGATTTTGAGTTGTGTGAATTTGTGTCCTTTCCCTACTGCCCAGTGTTTCTGTCAGTGTTAGTTTTCCTTTTGTTCACAGCTTTTCAGCTCTGATAGTTTTCAAGGGCAGCTGTTCTGCCCTTGAAGAAATACAGCAGGCTGGTCTGGTGTGAAAAAATTGGAGAAATCTCTTTTTTCACTTGGATTTGTATACCCTGGGCCAAGGAGTATTCTTGGACCTGTATTACCAAACCTTAGAATTCTGTTCTACTACGCTAGCAAGAAAGGACCCCATAGGCAAACCAAAGTTGCAATCTGGACATGGAACACACGGAAAGCCCCCAGATTCAGGTCAATGTTATAATCTGCATTTGATTTATTCCTCAGATAATTATGTGTAGATTAGCAATTAAGGCATACATTTATAGTTTAAAATCCCTTAACATAATAATTTCCTCTGGAAAAAAAAAAAAAAAAAAAGTGTTTTCATGAAAATAAACATAGACAGTGATTGCTTGCTTATTTATCACAGGATTTATTTCATTAATTGCTTTAAGAAAGGGGTAACTGTTTTTCCAAAGGTTTCATAATAAATCAGTCACTGAATTCCACATCAACATCTTTGTTATCAACCACCATTATATGGTCCTTCATAGATATAATTTTCTGTTTGATTCTGCTAAATGCATCACAAATGGGATTTTATTTTAAGAAATTAATAAATTATTATTGCATTAGTGTTAAAATACCTATTAGTAAAGCATTATTTTTGTAGCTGTAGCTGTTTCATTTCTTCCAGCTGTTACAGTTGGAAGTACTAAGTTTTGTCACTTCTCATACGCCAAATACTATTAATGGAGGTCTGGTGAATTTTTCACCCTGATTAAGTAAATAGCCTAGCTCTTTTTGACTGAAGGAAGGTCAGGATTCCTTGTTTTCACATAATAAAAGAATGGCTGATGTTGGAAGGTACCTTGATCACTTAGTCCAACAGTCCTGGTCACCTAGTGCAGATTGCCAAGGACCATGCAGATGGTTTTTGCATATCTCCAAGGAGGGAGACCCCATAATTTCTCTGGGCAACCTGTGCCAGTGTTCGGTCCTCCCCAGGTTGTTTTCTGCAAAGCTACTTTCCAGCTGGCAGCCCTCAACATCTACTGGTGTAAGTAGATGTTGTCTTATGCATTCTAGTATAAGAATGATTTTACAGAGACAAATTGGATACACAGACTTGTTTAGTTTAATGTTTCATAGTAAACATACCCAGGAAACATAGTAGCAATTAATGGGAGTGACTAATGTCCACAAAAACGTAATGTAATGACACTTCGTGTCTTTCTCCATTTTTGTCTAAATTCATATGTATGCATATACATGTACACTACTACATTACAAATTGTGAATTGAATCTTCTTTGCTTAATTTTTCATGTGTTTATTCCCCATGGATACAGTAACATCCATTTAAAACAGGAATGATCAGTTAAATGATATATTTCTAATGAAGCATAATAAAGGTACATTTTTCTCCTTGTGAAGAAAGTTAATTCCAAATTTTACTCATCCAAATTGGAGAAAAAAAAAAAAAAAGAAAATCATGTGATCGGCATGTTGTAGCGCAGTTAAGATTTTGCATATTCCTGCCAGCAGAGTCTACATGTATAAAATCATTTAAAATGGTGAATAAATTTGAATTGCAAAAACGGTTTCTTCTTAAATTGAAAAAAAAAATAATAAATAATTTTCAGGCAATTTGACTATAAGAAAAAGCTGAAATAACCAAATTATTTACTGAGAATTAGCTACCTGTTTTGCTGAATATTTTTAGCTGCTTATCACTTAATTGTAAGGATGATTAATTTTAAAGAAATTTATGTTTGCATTGAAAAGTAAAATAATAACTTATTAGATACTTTCTGCCAGTTAATTGCTTTATATGTGTAAGCCCAGACAAGTTATGCTGATAAACAGCACACCCATAATCTGCCCAAGCAACTTTCTTTTTGTTTTTAAAGGGTGATCAGCAGGTTTTCCTGGGCTGGGCTATTTGTGTTTTGCCACGTCTTGTATAAAGATTTGGCTTGTGTCTTACGTAATATGTTTGATTGATTCATTCTCCCCAACATGTAAATCTTTTAATACTATAATAAACATATTATTTTCCATCTGATCAAAATCAATATTTCATATCAAGGCTTCTATAGCATGACATGTTGCAACTGTGGTATTTTTAACAATTATTTGAAACTATGACACTATGAGAGAAAATTTCTTCTTTGGAAACCTCACCTCCCTTACTTCCCTGAATGTCATTATTAACTATTCCAAGCAGTAACATTTTATCTTCTTTTTAGATATGGCCACCAATCTTTCCAGAATTTGTCTATAGTACGTAGTGACTGTCATTTGGATTGCTCTCTTGTCACTCAATAGAATAGTCTTTCAGTACATTTCCAGCAGAATTATATTGAATATAGGTAAAATTGAGAAAGTATTTAAGTAGTACTAGCTGCCCTTCAAGTTCTTCACTGTGGGAGAAAAAAAAAAAAAAAGTGACTTACTGAAGTTAGCACTAACACATAAATGTATATTATTTGTTAATATTCAGAAAAAAAAATCCAGTAATGTACTTCATTCTACACCTGCATGCTTAGAAAATTTTCCACAATCAGGAAGGGAGTAATGCCAGTGTAATATCCCCAAACCAAGTACTCAGTATATCTCTTAACATGTGTAAATCTTGTAGGCTGTAGGGTAATACTGATCACACTAGCTGAGGATTTGCTAATTTTTCAGTGTCTTTCAGTGGTCTTGTAGGTGATGTTGGATGTTTGAAAACATCCAAGAAAAAAATGAAAATGAGATTCATCTTTCCTAACTTCAGATGTTTGTATTTTTCCAGTGAGACTGATTTTGCCTTGCCTACAGTGTCTGCATGCATGCTGTATTTCCAAGCTCCGACCACATCCACTGTAGATGAAGTTACTGCAGTAAAGGAAGCAAGAGGTCACTTCAGTTCATTCCAAAGTAGATCTTTCCACTTGATAACCCAAATTTATCTCTAGAGATCACTGAATGTGTCTAAACAGCACTCTAGCTGTCTAATATTTGGGCAAATGAAGTCTTAGACCAGTTTGTAGTCAATACAGAAATATATTATCTGTTTTAATGGAGGATAATTTTTTCCATTCCTCTTTAAAATGTGATAAATTATGTCTGAGGATGAAGTTTTGTCTCCATTAACTAGAAAGATGGTCTGAATGAACCTCTTTCAGATCTAATTATCAAGATCTTAGAGCTCAAATTATTCTCTCAGGCAGTAATGCCTAGGGCCACTTGAAACTCTTCGGGGATATAGAAAGGGATGTGTATTTAGCTTGAAAGATGTGTAACAGGATTTATGGAAATCTTCTGCAGTGGCAGCTAGTAGCTAAGCAGAGTATATTTGGCCAGCTCAGACAACGTTGGATGTGGGGACAGTTGAATCAAGATCCCGACTTTTACACATCTATACATGGGTGAGGTGAACTCATTCTAACTGTGATTGCTGATTTAAGTCCCTTTTTTAATGCTCCATTATTTCATGCCACCAAACCCTTGCACTGTGTAAAATCGTTGGCTGTCCAAGTTGATTGACTGTTGAGTTTAAGGGAGTCTCTAGGGCCTTGCTGAAACCTGTAGCAGTCTGCACATGATCATGTTGAGCTATTGGCATCCTTCTGGGGTAAAAAAAAAATAATAAAGAAAAAAAATATATATGGGGAATGGAGTGGGTAGGACATGAAGATGCTGTTTTATTAGTCTCCAAATTCTGGTAAGAGTGAATAAGTGAATAGAACCACTGAAACTTGTATTGGATATGTTTTATTTGTATCACCTCCAGTTCAAAATTAAAGATTTAGACATTTGGCTTTCATTTTATTTTATTTCATTTTATTTTATTTTATTTTATTTTATTTTATTTTATTTTATTTTATTTTATTTTATTTTATTTTATTTTATTTTATTATTATATATACATTTTATATATATATATATATTTTTAAAGAAAGCTCAGTTCCCTTTTTAATTTTCAGAAGCCTCATTTTGGATTGTGAGGAGAAATAAATAAAAATTAATGTGGACTTCCTTGGTCTGCCACAGATAGCTTTTGTTGCAGTCATGCAGTATACATATATGACATGCAAGAAAAAGAAAATAGGAAGACAAGTCTGTGAGCATATTTGTAAATGTTCTAAATAAAAATTGGGTAAGACAAAAGGAAATGCCTGCTCTGAATTTTAATGCACAAGAAAAAGGTTGCTGGGCTGTCACAAAGAAAATGTTCAACTGAGTATTACACTGATCCCCCTGCTTTTTCAGGAGCAAAACCCAAATGCTTTGTTCAGCCTCTGACTAAAACCTGTGCTCTCAGGTCCTCAAAATTACTGCTGCACTTCACTTAGTTCTTGTTATCCTCTTATGCACACCTTCTCACCTCACAGCCTAACTTTTTAACTGTGAAAAAGAACAAATATAAGTATATACTCATATTAACATAACCATAAATTATTACCTATTTAAATAAGGAATAAAAGTATTTTGTTGTGTTTTAGTGCATGTGTAATTATTCTCACGAGCAGAGAAGAGCAAGAAGTGGTAACATGTTGGGACTGTTTTATTTGGAAATTACTTTGTTAACTTTCATGTAGGTTACACCACGTGATTTAGTGGAATTACTTTCTCTCTTTCCTTTTCATCCTGGGTAGGAGTCAAGATTTAAACACTACAGAGCATGTTTGCTGCAGAATTGCATTAAAGGATTTCTCTTATTATAGAAGCTCAACCAACTTTTTTTCCCAATTAATTTTCAAAGCTTTTCAACAACCGTTACTGGCTTGTAAATTCTTGTTCTTTCATTATTTACTTCACTCTGTGTATATAGCCTGCAATATATATTCTCAGGTTCTAGACTTATTTCCCATTTCAGCTGAATCAGTTTTATGCCAGAGATTTTGGTGGAGTCATTCTTGTTTTAGGTCATTGAAGAATAGAAATTGAATCTTTGTATACAGAATATTTAAACAAAAATGTGTAATTGAGAAGAGGGAACAATGTATCAACAGTCAATTGCTTTGTGGTACTTATGCCTTTCCTTGAGGATCTCAAAGGCTTATGCAACTGTTAAAGAAAAATTTATATTGGTATATTATTTTAAACTTTAAAACCTGGGAAAGTAAAGGTTTATTTCAACTCATTTTCACAAATCAATTTACCTGGAAAGTGTGAAATGATACTTGCTACTATTCCCTGTTCGATTTTTTCTGGATGGCCAAATCAGGTATTTAAGATCCCCAGAGATGCCACAGCTAACAACTCAGTGCTTCACGTTAGCATACCTGACTGCAATGAAGCTGATGATCATCTCATTCAGTTATATTTGTTACAGGGGTGGAAGGCTCTGGGGTGGGGAGAGGTGTTCTGATGTCAGACATCTCCCAGCTATCTTCTCCTGAGGGTCCTCAGGCATAAAGACTTAAAAAGAAAAATATATATTAAAAAAGTTTCTATTTCAGTTCTTTCCAGTAATTATCCAAGTTTGAAGAGATTAACCTAATTTTCTTACCCATATTAACAGAAGGGTTTCCTGACTCTGTTCTTTTTCTAATTACAAAATGTTTTCTCCCTCTGTTTGTCTGTCCCTTTTTAAAAATATAAGATATTATTAAAACGTTCATAATGTGGAAAAGTACCTCTACTATATATACTATTTTTTATTTTTTATTTTTTTGCATCGTGACACTTTAAGGAAACAGACCTCAATTTAAAAGAAAAAAAAAAAAAAAAAAAAAAAAAGAAAAAAGGAAAATTTCAGAATGTTAGTGCAGCCATAAATCACAAAAGCTTTCAAGTTGCTTTGAAAATTCCTAGTCCCTTTAACAAGATCTAATCTATACAAAGTACCTGGAAAAGGACATCTAAATGGCTTTCCAAAGATCTGTTTCTGAATAACACTTTTTTTGTACAAGTGCCTAAAAAGCATATATTCTTAACAGCAAAGTAATGATTTTTTTCAGTATATTAGTCATGAAAATCTGACTTCTGTGTGAATTCACATTCTTCTTTGTATGGTTTCACTTTGCATCTGAAAAAGTTCAAGAAATACTTATTGTTTGCCAAGTGATGGTGGTGTTATTGGCACTCTGAAAACAAGGAAATGTGATTCTTGTCGTAAGGCACAGTTCGGCCACAGAACACGGTTCAGGCATGTCAGAATGTGTGAAAGTAAGAAGGTATTTATTTGTAAGTTTAATAGAACCAGTGTGCTTGAAGGAATGATTCGATGCAAGTTAGGAGTAAAGAGAGCACTGAGAAGAAGAGGTTTTCACCTCCGTAAGAAAGAATGGGAAAGGGTACCTGTAAAAAGCTGAAGAATCAGGTTATAGAAAAACTTACATTTGTTTCCCATAAGCAGGTTTAGGATGTCAAATTTGGTGGAGGACATATGTCTCCCACTGGACAGTTTCTCAATCCATCCATATTCTAATCTGAGGATGGTAGTAGTTTTCCCTGATACCATTTACAAAGATAAGACGAGAGACACTGTTTTTGTTTAATTCGTTGGTGTTTTGTTTTTTTCTTTTTTTGGTGTGTATCCACATACTAGAGAGCTTAATAGTTCTTCCAGCACAGAAAGGGAAATATAACCAGCAGTTGAAGAGAGCCAGAGGCTATGTGGCTTTTGGAGTAGCAGGGAGAAGTTAAATAGCCTGGGAGCTGGCTGCAGAAAGAGGGCTCAGTGGCTTGGATATTGGGATGAAAGGCTCTGAGCTGGCATGAGAAACAATATGTTTCTGGCAAGGGGGCCATAATTGCCATGAAAAAGCCTTGTGGGTGGCCCATTAAAAAGGGGGGTTACAGCTGGGCCTAAAGGAGGCTGGCAGAAGAGGGTTCTTGGCTGTTGGATTTGCCAGCCTGTGTATGCTTGTAGAAAGGCAATGACCCACAGGGAGCTGGCTGGACAAACCCCACCAGGCATTGAGTTGTCTTTAGGGCTGACTGAGGTATGGTGATTTTACATTTGCTGGTAACTATTTGCACACACAAAGCATGAAAAGAATATGCCTCAGAAACACAGGAGGAGAAAGGGTACATTTGTTCCAATAGGATCAAATGAACATGAACTATTCCTGAAGGAGGCTTGTTTAAACACATCTGTGATCCTCTAGTTACTAAAACTGCACATCTTCCTTAGACATTTGTAATTCATCTCTCATCTTAAAATTATAAACTACTTCCAAAATAAATAAATAAAAAGCTCTTTTTTTGCAAATTAAGCTATTTACATGTTTGCCCTACCCTCTGAAGTCTTGGAGTACACAAGACAATTACTCTGTTAACAAAACAAACAAACAAACAAACAAAACTGACAGGACTGGAAGGCCTTTTATGTTTTTCCTCCCTTGTTTATTTTGTTTATATGTTAGCTAAATATAATCATATCTTCACTTTTTAATGGGTCCTATTTTCCATAGCTCTCTTTTTTTCTCCTTCTGCCTCCCCGCCCACCCCCCCCCCCCACCCCCAGTTGCTTTCTCTAGATTTTCTTCAACTTCATCTTTCTTAAAGTATGGTATCCCAACTGAGTATAGTATTACAGTTAAGTCCACACCAGTGCCAAATACAGCAGAACGGCTACCTTCCAGACAACAGAAAATGACATATGCCTTTCTACAACAGCATGACAGAGTTGATTCAGTTACTCTGTGAAGCATTTTAACTTCTAGGTCCTTTCTGTGTCATTGCTGCCAATCAGCTAATGCTGTCTCCTGTATTAAATCCCCATATGCAGTATATTGAATTCCATCTTTATTGAAATACACCTTTTTATATCAAAATATTTCTCAAATTGTCAAAATCATCTTCAATGATCTTCTGCCTGCCATTTTCACTCACTCATTTTTTAATGAAAGTTCTTTCATCCAAACTATTAAAAGAGAGAGAGAGCACAGGGAAGGGCCCTAGAGAACCTAACATAATAAGAAACAGTTCATAGAATCACAGAATGGTTTAGGTTGGAAGGGACCTTAAAGATCATGTAATTCCAATGCCCCTGCCATGGGCATTGCCCAAAGCCACATCCAACATGTCCTTGAACACCTCCAGGGATGGGGCATCCACAGCTTCTCTGGACAACCTGATCCAGTGCCTCACCAACCTCTGAGTAAAGAATTTATTCCTTATACCTGATCTAAATCTACCCTCATTTAGTTTAAAATCGTTCCCCCTTGTCCTATCACTACACTTCCTAACAAAGTGCCCCTCCCCAGCTTTTCTATAGGCCCCCTTTAGGTACTGGAAGGTTGCTAGAAGGTTTCCCCAGAGCCTTCTCTTCTCCAGGGTGAACAACCCCAACTCTCTCAGCCTGTCTCCATAGAAGAGGTGCTCCAGCCCTGTGATCATCCTTGTGGCCCTTTTCTGGAAGTTTATCCCTTTTCTGGGAGTGCCCACAGGCCCATGTCACTTTTATACTGACTTTTTATACTCAGGTTTCACGAGAGCAGAATAGTGGAGGAGAATCACCTCCCTCGACCTTCTGGCAACACTTCTTTTGATGCAGCCCAGGACATGGTTGACTTTCTGGGCTGCAAGTACACATTCCCAGCTCATGTTGAGTTTTTCATCAACCAACACCCTCAGGTCCTTCTCTCTGAGAGGCTGCTCTCAATTCATTCTCCCTTCTCCCAGCCTGTGTCTATGCTTGGGATTGCCCCAGCCCAGACGCAGAACCTTGCACTTGGCCTTGTTGAACCTCATGAGGTTCACACAGGCCCGCCTCTCAAGCCCATCAAGGTCCCTCTGGATGGCAGCCCTTCCCTCCAGTGTGTAAACAGTTGACAAATAGCCCTGGAGCATATGTTTGCTGTCAGCTTTGAAACTGCCATACATATACAAGCTTTCCTCAAGGGAGTGCTGTGTGGAAGGACCTCAAAAGCTAAAAGTCAAGTAACATCCTCCTGCTGCCTACCGCTCTGTACATGAGATGATTTTTCTGGAGAAAAAGGGAATTGCATTGGCTGAATATGTTTAATTCTTGACAAACCAGTATTGGATTTCTTTTTTACATAATTATCCTTCAGATACTTGCAAACTGCTTTTAATAATTTACTTTGGATCCTTCCTGGGGATCAAAAGAGTCTGTTTTTACAATTCCATTCTACCCTTTTCAAAACTGGAAATATCTATGTCTTCAGACTGTCTTGACTACCATGATTTCTTGAGACAAATTGCTGCAGTGTTGGGTGTTGCTTTACTACTATAGAATTCTGTATCAGGATTTCGCAGATTTGAGAATATCTAAAATATTTTAATGTTTTTGAGTATGGGTTCTTCCTTATGTTTTTCATTCTTATTGCATTAACCATATAGGAAAATTAATTTTTCAAGATAATTGAAATAAAAAAGACTTTGAGCTACTGACACTTTTTTTTTTCTCCCCTTCCCTGGTAAGTGCTGGGCTCATTATCATCTTGTCCTTTCTTTTCATTATTTCTAACACAAAATTAGAAGTTTTTTGCTTGTCTGTTTTCTCTTATTTGTCACCTAAACTGAAAAATTCTATTGTATAATTTCAGTCAGCTGATTTTTGAATATTAACAGAAAAAATGTGCCTCAACTGGCTCCGGGCAGCCTCCAGGCTTGATTGCATTGTTACAACTTGCTTCCACTTTTATCCTTCTTCAGACATGCCTCTGGTTTCTTGGCATCACAGTAAGCACATTCATTTTTGGTACATACTACATTGTTACTCTTTTTATCTGTTTTGTGGAAATTTCAATTTCAATCTTCTTGCTCTCTTATTTATATTACTAGGTCTAAGCAATGCAATATAAATGCAACTTTTACCCATTGAATTCCATTGCTGTTTACATTTAAGTGGTGATATGTTCCCTCACTGATGCAGTTAACAGGGTAAAACGACACTGGTGTAGCTCAGGAGTGGCATGGCGTTGAGGTATATCTGTACCTGCTTAACTCAGTTTGTTTCAGAAATTACCTACCAACTAGCAAAAGTTGTACATAGGCCTTCATGCAGCTGGGCTTAGGCTGGAATCCCAAGTTAATTCATTAATTTCTGGGTGTTCTCATAAAGCTCCTCTTACTGTGTTCTCTGTATCCCTATGTATCCCTTAGTCTAAAGGACATACCAGCTGAAACATTCACACTTGCCTCAGGGTGTGATGCACCTACCATGTGACAAAGAACTAGGAGGATCAGCATGTATAATGAATTGTTTGAGGTTGGTTAAAACACAAGGATTGCTCTGCTATATGGTACTGCTGTATACTCTCATTTTTGTCCACCATTTAGGGCCAATGAAATGATCTATGTTTGAAATTCTTGAAGATTTGGGGAAGAAAGAGGAGAGGTACTTATATAAAGGGGGTGTAACAAACAAGAGACTTTTGTGTCATAAGAAGGTGATGTCACAGATTATGGTGATCAGTAACCATAAAATTATAAGCACAAAAAATTTAAACAGTAAAAGTATATTGCTTTGCAACTCACTTTTTACAGGAAAAGAGAACTCTGGCTATGGTGACCATCTCTTGGCATGCTCTGGCAAATTACTTTCACAGTAAGCTAAAGTAGCTTCCTGCACAGTTAAACGATCCTCTTTCTCTTCTATTGAGATTCCCATGAGGAAGGGGATCTGAGTGTTTTTTGTAGTTCCCTGTGCCCTGTGCTGAACAGAAAGCTTAAGGAGGTCTTTCCTGGCATAAAGGAACCAAAATAAGTGGACTGTGTATGCAGCAGTGGCTTCTGGGAATGGTTTCAGGACTTTGTATTTCCTAGTTATTTTGTGCCTTTTTTTTTTTTTTTTTTTTTTGTCAAAGGGTAAACATTTCAAACTAAATTATTCAGAAGGGATTTAGGAGGTGTTTTCTTTAAGTTCTGCTGAATACAAATGTGTGGAGAGAAAAAAAAAATCAAGCATTTTGCTTTGGTTTTGTGTTTTTGTTCACTGGTTACACTGAGATCTTTGACGAGAAAAGTTGTATAGATGTGTGGAGTGATTCAGTTTCCCCTCTTCCTGAGCAGGGTTTTCACAGTAATCCACTCCAAACCACTGCTTGAAGAGGGCTATCTCAAGTCTACTAAAGGAGAGAAAAGAAAATTCCTTGCAAAATGAAGAGCCATGATAAAATATGGGGTGATCCTATTACCAGGACCAGTGCATATGTTGGTGGCATTTCCTCAGCAAATAAAGTATTTTTTTACACTGAGTATTTTCCAAGAGATGGTATTATGGAAAGGGTCGGAATATTTTAGCAGTGCAATCCAAGCACAAGTCCTCAAAATATAGAGTGGCTTCACCTTTCTGAAAATAAAATCTTCTCTGCAAGGCAGTGGTGTACAATATTAACTTCTTGAAGTATATGATAGAAATTTCAGTAGGAGCCATGTGCTTCTGGATTATCATCCGGAATCAATACAGTGCATATATACACAAGCACGTGCATAGATGCTTGTAACTAAAAATTAAAAAAAAAAAATAATAATCAGTAATTACCACACCCATGACATGTTACCGTATACATATTCTGTATGAAACCAGAAAATAGCCACTTCTCCCCAATACAGTGGAGCCTCCCCCAAGTGCTGCTAGTAATGCCATCTTCCAGACTAGCCTTTCCTGCAGTACCCTGGAGCAGGTAGCCAGACAATACTCTGAGATTTGACCAGCTGTAAAACAAGGCCTTAGAACACATTGTTCTAAGACTCAACATTTTTAATCTATATATTTTAATAAACTTCTGAGGCTGCTTGTACAGAAGGTGAGTAAGAGTATAGCAAAAGTTTCCTTTTCCTCTCCAAAAGGAGGAAAAAAAGCAAGATATTATAACATCTAGGGAGACAAAGAATCTTAGGCTCGTTTATGCTAAGTAAACTGCTGAGCCCACACAACTTGTTTAGGCTGAATAACTGAGTGCTCTTAATGGTGTCATTTTCTTCCTTCCAAGTGCCTACAGCATAGTTTAGGTAGTGGAAGAAATAGCATGACAAACTGTCCCCACTAGGCCTGTGGGATGTCCCCTTTTGACATTGTACCTTTTGGTAGTCTGGCATTCATCTGTGCTAAGCATTATTCCTCCCATCTACTGTTATGCATTTGGCCTAAATCTATGTGATATAGAAATGTGTCTAACTTTAAACCTTTGAACTATTATTCTGACTGCAGTATGATTACTATTTAGCAACAACAGACCCCAGCGGATTGGACCAAAAACTCTGTTCTAGCTATTTTTAGCTGTTCCATTGTTCCAGCTATTTTTATAATTGTATTCTTTCATAGTTCATAAAGTCATAGATGGCAAGGTACAGGCATGCACAAGAAGTTGTGTACAACTGGCTTTCAGTACATGAGGTCTAGGTTTACATCCCTCCCCTGTCTCAGCATGATCTATGTTTTAGAGCAGAGTTTTCAAGTTAGGGCAGCTATTTCTGGGTAAGTTTTAGGTGTGCAACTATGAGAGATTTGTCTGAAACTTTCTCAACTCAACTCTGTTATAATAAATTTCACTGCTTTCTCCTGTTCTTAAAATAAAGTGCATGCTTTAGAATCTTACTTAATTAGATTTTGTGAACCAGAGTTCCCAACGTTGACAATATGTGGGATTGAACTAATAATGACATAGCTCCAATACAAAAAGTAGCATTAAAAACTATGGATGAGCTTGGTGTAAAAGAATGCAAATACATTTAATGGTCTTTATTATATATCCTTTGCAGATCTTATCATGGCCTTGAAATGTTGCAGCAGCCTTGGAAGAATTTTAGGAATGTCCCCAAGGAAGCAATGAATTTCTGATTTGCATAGAAAGGGACAGAGGTAAGGAGAGAGGAAGAGCCTGCTTATGCACATTTAATTCCTGATATTGCTCTCCAGAACTCAATGGGAAGAGACATGTGACATGAAATCTCTACTGCTGAATGAGGAGCACACCAGAAATGTGAATCATCACAGATAACATGATACTGGATAGGAATCTAAAACTCAAGACTGTGATGAATGCTAGAGAGAGAGAGAAGTTTCATCTTGCACTCAAAGGTAGTCAGAATACTGGAGTAGGGTGCAGTTGGTACATGAAGGTGACTGTAATCTTCTACTAGCTTTAGGATCCAATTCTATGATATACATCAAATCAAGGAGGTGTTTCCAGGATGATGTTCCCTGTCACCAATATGCTGGGAAACTTTAAGGCACATCAGACTGCCAAGAGCTTTTAGAGACCAGAGTTCTTTAAGAAGGTAGTAGGTTAGAACTCAGTTCAAATTACAATTTGTTATTTTGTTTTTCTCTCTTCTACTTGCTTCCAACCCTGAAATTAGGATTTAAGATTTTCTTCTTCTTGACTAAGCTTGCACTAATTTTCCCCATCATCTTTCAAGTGCTAGAGTTGAGGCCAAGGGAGGCTGACAAATTCAGCTCACGTTCTGTCACTGGAAGTAAAGTATGCAAGCACCAGTCTAATGTTCCCTCCATAAGTTGCACCCTGACATGAGACTGAATGCTCTCAGCCATGCTGGAAGGGTCACTGGGGGCCTGGGATTGCGAAGTGCTGTATTGAGAAAGTTGTTCCTGGCAGGCACAGAGAACACCCCTTCTTCCAGGAACAGGTAACAAAGAGAGACCCCTCATAGCAGACCCCCAGGGAACCATTCATACCACTCCATGGTTTCAAGTGAAAATGCAGCAGTTCTCAGCACAGAAATGAAGGCTGAAATTAAAATAATCAACAGAAAATGGACCATACTGATTTGTGAGATTGTGTTTGAAAAAACTATTTACAACCCTGTTCTACAAAGTTGCTACTACTGTGAAATATTCTGTGGAAGGTGTTTTCATTAGAATAACAAAAGGTAATTCCTTTATTCTAAACATTTTTGCAGAATTAGGTCTTTAGTAAACCCTTCCATCTGAGACTCTCTGCTGTAAAATACTAATCTGTTCTACCTATTCTGGAAGGTATCTTGTAGTTTATTCACACCGGTAGGTGTTAGCACTGTGTTTGTTTGTTTGTTTTTTAGTCATTTCACTCCATAAAGCATCTCACTGTTCCGTCATGCTTCAAGAAAATCACCATGGAAAATGTTTTAAAGTCTGGTTATAAGCAGACCCAGGCTTGGAGTAGGCCATTAATGCTAAAGTACAGACTAGCCAGGTTATATTAATGAAGATTCTCCATAAATGAACAGAATGCAGACAATAAAAATAGGTATATATAAATACTAAGACAAGGTGTCTGTTATCTGACACGCATGCCTAGGCACAGAGTTTACTTTCTCTAGACACATGGATGACAGACTCATCTGTACTTCATCAACTTATGATTGGCTTTGTCATTTCATGTCATGTTTCTTTCTTCTTTCCTGCACAATCCTCTCCCAGTTAGGAGCCAGTTAGGATTTAGACTATTTTTCTAAGGTATAAAATGCCTCATAACATTTATTTGTCTGACATGCATAGGACAGTGGGTTTGTGAAGTGCCGTGTCTTTGTTCCAAATGGGAAAAAAAAAAAAAAAAAAAAAAAAAAACGCTCAAGCCTAGCCTACAAGTCTGTGTAATAAGATGCAACAGGTAAGAATAATGTCATCTAAAAAATAAAGGTAAGAAACCAAGTAATGCTAAATGTAGAGAACTATTTGTTTTAAACCTCTGGAAGAGCTAATTTGTACTCATATTTCACTATGAAGTGCAAGAAGCTCTTGGAATAAATTATGAACCTGAAAGCCTGTGAAGAAGTGTTTATTGTAAACCAAAACCTGATATTTTTCTTGGATTCAAATGGTAAACAAGGCCTGGGGAGAGTTGTGTGTTTGTTTTGTTTTGTTTTTTTTTTTTTTTTTTTTTTTTTTTTTCTGCAGGCACCAAGCCTACTAGAATTTAAGAAGCATTTGGACAAAGTTCTCAGAAATATGGTTTGATTTTCATGTGTTCCTGTGTGGAGACAGGAGTTGGACTCAATGATCCTTCTGGGTCCCTTTCAACATAGGATATTCTATGATTCTATGAAAATAAGTGACAATTATATTGACATTGCTTTATAGCTATTGTTGGTTTTTATTTTTTTTCTACATTGAAAACAAAACAATAGATGTAAAAGATAAAAATATATTGTAAGAGACCAACATAGGAGTGCATAGGTCCTGATGTTCCCAGGTCCTTTAAAATGTTTGTACTCCACTGAAATGGGAAACAAAATGTATAGGAAAAGAGCACATTTCTTTACAAGGAACTCAAGGGGGCTGTGCTGAGCATTCAGCCCATTGTTAAGGCCGTGTTAAAACAGAAACATGAATATTGTATTTTTTTTAAATATAGTGGTGTGAGATGTTTTCACTGAAAAGCTTATCTGATATTTTGCTTTCATACTCATGCGTTCTCTTTTCAATTCTACACTCAGTTTAGGCAAAGCACGTAAAGCAGACAGTGGCATATGAAAAATTGTGCATCATGTAGCACTAGGACCATTCTAAATGATGGGACAAAGGTGGAAACCAAGCTGCAGAAAACTTGCAGAGCATATTGCAGTACATTTAAGTAAAGCCTTTAAGAGATACTAGGACCGTTCAAAAAAGAAACAACAACAACAAAACTTTATTTTGAAGAGACTGAAAGTAACTGCAGAGAGGAACCTATGATCTTCTGTGGAATAGATTAAAGTGAAGAATATAGAAGCAAAGCAATAGTAATTACAGATGAAAATGGATTATATAAATAGTGAGTGAAAAGACAGCTTAAAATAATAGTGCTCAACATACAGGTCTGTCAAAAGGTCTTAATTAAGCAAAAGAGACTGACCAGAAATATTAGCATCAGGAAATGGCTCCAGTAATATGAGTACCCTGACAAAAAAATTCATAAAATAATAAACTGGTATTTTTAATTCAACAGCAGTCCAGGTTAAGCCATGAACTTATGAGTTAAGCATCTGCTACAGAAGCATCAGAACCTAAATTTTATGCACAAAATACACACTCACAGAGAGGTTATCGTACACAGAGCAAGCACACACCTACTGAAAGCAAGCAGCCGTGCATGCAAAATTACCTCCTGTCTGTGCAGTGCAAAGGAGCTACTTAGATCCCTTCTGTGCTCAATAATGGGGCTCAAAGGAGAGACAGCTTGGATACTGTGTATTGCTAATAATTGAAAAAGGTGCAGTGGAGCCTGCATAACTAACTGTAACAGAAAGGGTTATAGTGATGTTTGTGCACTGCCTGTGAGCAACTGCAGCAAAAAAAATGAGAACACTGAGCTGTGAAAAATAGTTCATACTCTTCTTCTTTAAGGCTTTTACTTACACTCCTAATTAGAGATGTGCAAATAATTGATTTTTCAGTTTGGTGGCTGAACCTAAAAAATACTTTCTAATTTGTTTCAGGTCAGACCTGAACTAATTTCTTTTTTTTTTTTTTTTTTTTTCCAAGACATAAAAAAACAAACTCAGTTTTCAAGTGCTTTTTACGCTTATGAAGATGATTTGCAGCTATTTTTCATTTGTTTATTTGTTTGTTTTTCTAAATGAAGTAGTATTTTACTTCTGCAAGGAATTTATTTCTTCAAAAGTAAAAAAATTTGGAATTAGATCCCAGAGCTTTCAAATTATTTTGGTGCACCTAAAATCTCTACGCTCACATGAGTTTTTTCCCCAGTCAAAACTGAAGGCAAGCACACACTCCACTGTGAAAAGACCCTCCTTTTCCTTCCTATTTCACATTATTAGTCTTAATTCTGCCCTCATATAAATGGAGTAATAGAGCTTTCACAGCTGCAGGGTCCTGAATCAGCAAACCACTTGTGAATGCGTTTAATGATAAGGAGCATAAGAAGGGCAGAATGTGTATTACTTTACTGAAAATTGGGTCAATTAAAAAAAAATACATTAACTGAACACCATTTCAGCAGCTTTCTCCTGCATTTGTGTGTCCCTTCCCATCGCTGTCCCTCCCCATCACCATCAGTGTCTGCAATAAGTACAGTAACTGTTCTTTCAGATTTTCCCAAACCTTTTCAGTTTTGTTGAGGGTCTCTAAAACACACACTGAAGGAGAAATGAAGGAGGGCAGTCTACAAGCTCCTAACCTACACTGCTGATTTATGAACTAAGGAAACATTAGGGTGTTTCTGACCTTTAAGGTCTAGATATATGCTTTCTCCACATGCTAGCTTTATTTTTTGTGGTGGTGTACAGCTCTCTTTACACTGATTATTGTGTGGAGAAAATCCAGGCATATGGGCTAGATGAGAGTAGACTTTGGTCAAGCTCTCAGGCCTTATAACTTGGGTGAATCAGGCTCCCTGAGTTTCCTCACAGAAAAAAAAAACTGTAGCTCTTGAGGAATTATGGACCATTTCCACCCTGCTGTTTCCCCAGTAGTTAATCCCTTAGGGAAAAAAAAAAAAAAAAAAAAATATTCACACAGTATCAGACAGTAATTGATTGTATCAGGGAATAAGAAAAAATGACTTTGTCACTTGAGCAAAATCGATAAACTGAAGAACAAGAGAAAAAAAAAAAAAAAAGAAAAAAAAGCGAGCAAGAGAGCAAGAGAGATTTCTTTAGCAATCTTGGCTGCCACTTGCATCAGCAGTTCCCAGGGCTTTTTAAGAGGGATAGTGATTGTATACTGCTTCAACAAGTTGCCCAAACAACTTTATATTCTTTCAGTTTCTTTACACTTTTCTTTCCCTTATTTCAGTTATGCATGAATTGTAGCTAATGACAAGAGCAAAAACATTTCCTCCTCTTTAGGGTGTGCTACAGGAAGCTCAATTCAGGCTGTTACAATCACAGCCAGATCCAGAGCCTTTTGTTAAAACCTGCTGTTGGAGAATCGTGACCCCTGCTGCTGCCTCTTTTCTGAGAGCTGTGCCACTGCTCTTGGCAAATTGGACTCCTCTTCCTCCCTGTTCCTCACTGTATTTAGACTAAGAAATCCTTGCTACTGAATTAGGAATGAGACGGTGTTTGTCATCTACTCTGTCAGCTCCTTGGTGGTTCCAATTTCTCCTTTCTTTCTCTTCAGGCTGAGCCTGAGTTTTTGGGCCTTGGAGTCCCTGCTCTGAAGCAAAGAGGCTCACACCTTCCCACTGCTGAACTGTGCTTAGGTTGACCTCATGTTCCTGGTCCAAGAATCAGTTGCAATTCAATGGGTGACATCTTCCCATTCCTGATCCTTGCTGAAGCACTGATTTTGCCACTTCCTTCCAATCAATTTCCCCCCTAGGCATTCAAAGTTTGGGGATCCCACTGATGCACAGATATTAAAATCCCAGCAAAAGAATCAATCCATCAAGTGTAGGTTTCACTGTGCACACACACCCATTTACATGCAACTGTGAGGGAGTGGAACAAACAATGCTGCAGTGCCCATGCATACATACTGAGATGTTCCCAAAGACCAAAGGTGGTGCAATACTGTGGGAACTGGCTTGGTCACAGAAAAGAGATTAATCGAGCTGAGTCATATTGTGAAATTACAGGTTTTCACCAGTCCTGTCCCATGACTTGACTAGGACTGTGAAACGTCTAGGTCTACGCTCCATGACAAAAAACTTCACAACATCAAAATCAGAACCGTGGACTTGGCTTCTCACACTACATAGTCCTGCATATAGTTTCATCTGACATCTATTACATTTCTGGTCCATTTAAGCTGCCTGGTCTCAGACTAACCTGGACTGACCACTGCTTATACCAGCTGTTACCGGTATAAGTGATTATATATATAGTGATTTTCCCACATAATAGTGGGAAAATCATAGAAACAAAAAGTAAATAGAAAGTAGAGGGAGCCTGGCTCTGGAAAAGTTAGGGCAGTATATAGGATGGAGACAGTCCCGGAAATTAGTGTCTATTCCAAACATTGCTCATACATTTTGTCCAATAAGTTAAGCACTGGCAGTACAGGCAGTAGAAGTATGTGGCACAGGAAGAGCACAGAACATGTTCTCCCACTCCTAATAATCCCCAAATCATAGGATTAAACAGTCAGGTTTCCTCTTGATTATTCTCTTTCATATAGACTTCTCTAAGTGCTAAATGTCTACTTGTACACATCTACATTGAGCTAATGCCTGAGCTCCTACTATAGCATTTGGAACTCCATTAATTAGGTAAAGATAGGCTTCTATTGCTACCTGACTCACCTTAGGGTCTCTGATGTGCCCATACAGGGCTAGCAGATATGAACCAGGACTTATGGTAGGGTGGCAGCTGAGCACTCTATAGCACACAGAACAAACACCCAAGTGCCTTTAGACAACTGAATTCCACACTGGAGAACTAGATGATATGAAGAGTAGAAAATAGATCACATCTCAACTGACCAAACATAGGTCAGCTTAAAATCATATTTGTCTCAGTCAGTTGCATTGACTGGATGAATCTCCACTGATTCCTTTGGGAGCTTCAACACCTAGTTCAGGTTTATAAGGGGGTACCTGTATCAAAGTATCTAGCTAATTTAGGCAACCTAGACTGTCAGATTCTAGCCATTATTTCTGGATGCTGCAAAATACATAATTGTTTATTGAATTTATAGTAAATCTGAACAAAGTATTTTAGCAGAAATGAAAAGAGCCATCTGCAACACTTCTGACAATAAGCCGAGGAAAAGGCTGGGTGCCAGAATTTGTCTTAAGTTTCTTGCAGAGTTTCACCTCTTGTATTTAAATCAAACCCACTTATTCAAAACCATCCCACCATTAACCAGCTGCTGTTACTGTCTCATGGCTGTTTGGCAGTGCCAATACGTACTGATCTTAGTCTACTTGCCACACAAGGAGGTTCCATCGCTGCAAAGGGCTGTTCAGCTCCTTCACATATAGTTTTTAAATGAGGCCAAATACTGTCACTAATGCTTTTTATCCTTGCAGGTGAACCATGAGCCACATTCACTGGACGTTGTGAAAAGGCAACAAATTGTATCTTCCTAAGGTTTTTAATATATTCCTTCAAATTCTAGATTGTCAGTTTGGTAGCCTTTGCAGGAAAAGTGATGCATATAAAATTAATACATAAATGAATGGCAACAGCATTAAAAAAGCAGTGTCAAGAGACTCTGAGAAAAATTGTAAATTATTTCTGACAAAAATATCTGTGAGTTCTCAGAAGACAGTTGAAAAGACACCAGAGGGGTAGATAAAACTGGATCTTTTCCATCAGTTCTGACTACAACTGTAGTGAGAAAATTATCCCTGATGCATAATAACACTGGCTGGAAATCAACTATGTGTATCTAAGGCATTGTACCTTGATTTAACTTTTATTTTTTAATATGACAGCACACATTTTTTACAGATAAAGATGTAAGGGATTTTACCAGGCTTGCTGCTAAGACCAATATTGTTACAGGAGAGGAGTATAATTATTTTGCAGAATTCTTTTCCAAAACAGACTTTCACTATAGAAGTGAAATCTTCATAAACTAAGTGTTTTATCTTGCTGTCTATAAATTCAGCTATCTGTAAATTCAACTCCCACTCCATCCTTAAAAGGCCTTACATCTGACAAATGTAGAACTGAAATTATCACACAAAAACTGTGATCGGGAAAGGAGTGACAAAGATGAAATGAGCAAATGAAAACATGCAAGTCATCGCATGAAACACGGTGACTTTAGCACAGATTATGTATACAGCTATATGGGTTTTGGGGAACGTACTGTAGGGCAGCTTTAGCCTCATGCTGTCCCCCACAGTGGTTGAGGTAACTGCAGATCTTGAAGTCATGCTGGAAGTAGGGGTAGCATCTGTCAGTGAGCTTGAACCCCAAGTTTACAGCCTGACAGACATGTGATGGTTCAGGCTAACTGATCTCCCAACCAGGGTCTTTGTCTCCTGCAAAGAAATCCCTTGGCAAGGCAGAAGGCCTCTTCACTGCAACAGACAGAGGTTATGTGCTCCAAAGGAGCAAGGTAAGAGCAAAAAACTGAAGTTAAACGCTTTTTTGAAAAAATATCAGGCAAACTGGAGAGAAAAAAGTAGTTGGGAGAGGAACTGGGTAATGAATTATAAGAGACAGACAACTTAACTGCATAAGACTCAAAGACAAACAGGAGCTTTCGAATGAGCAAGCAGATACTTTGAGGACAGGAGCATTCCTGTTAGTCATGGGTCAGTGCTGGATGTGGCAGGAAAGAAGAGAGATTCTTGCTCTGAAATCTTGTTATTGCCTCCTCCAAACTCCTCTTCGTGACATAACAGTAGGAAAGAGTTGTTAAGTGTATGAAACAGCTGCTGCTGCGCTTTCTACTGTCACACAGAGTCCTTTGATCACCCAAAAACATAAGCAGAGGCCCAGGTTCATTGCTAGGCAACTGGCTGCTTAAACGCATACCTAAATTAAAGTGTGTGATAAAGTCCCATTGATGTTAGGAGGACAAAAGCTTGTAACTGAGTTTAAATCCATCTAAGTGTTTTGCTGAAGAGTGATGGAGTATGGAAGTGGAAGTGCGAACCCTCTGACCAGCACCCCCAATGTCAGAGGAAAGGTCAGATACACCAGGCTTCAGCTGCTTTCTCAGACTCAACCATTGCCTGTGTCTGCCTGTTCACTCACCTTCTACAGTGTTTCTTGAGTTTCCCCTTCTCATAATAAGGGTATGAATTATGGAAGGGCAAGCACCTTCATGGCTCAGAATTGCAACAGGACTTTGGCAGGTCTTCTTCAAGAGACAGAAAGAAAAGTCAGAAATGCAAAATGTCCCACAGACGGGATTCCTCATACCTCACTTCAGATGTCTATAATGCAAATGCCTCTGCTTGAGGTTGTTATTCCGAGGTAATTTTACCTGCAAGTGAAACACCTTTCCATAGACAGATTCAGGGATCAGCCTGACTCATCAAATGCAAGCAGTATGTAATTATACAGGCTAATTGCGGTTACAATTTTCTCCAGTTCTAACTTTGTTGTTTTAAAGTTTGGAGATCTGTTTGGTCTACCTGAACCACACCTGCTTGGAGAGCAATTCTAAAATTTTGTCTGGTACTTTTTTATTGACATAATGATTATAATTATCACCCCACTTCAGTTAGCAAAGTTTTTGATGTGGCTTTTGAGGGCACAAAGTTGACTGTAGAGGGAACAATATTCCTTCCCCCCAAAATGCTGATTTCGACTTATGTAAAATAGTTCACACAGATGTGAATGTCATTCTGGAACCATCACTCTCGTCTTGCAAGGAGAAGAAACATCCAATCAATCTCAATAAATAAATAATAATAATAATAATAAAAATAAAAAATAAAAAATAGAGTAGCTCTGACTGAAACTAAACATGGCATTGCAAAAACTGATATTTTTTCACTTTTGTTTTATCACAATTCCAATATAATCTAATATTTATTTCAACAGGTTAATTATTTAATTATTCTTGTATATGAAATGTTGTATTCATTTAATTATTCTTGTATATGAAATGTTAATGTGTATTCTATCATAAAGGTAAAAACAATTATTGTTGTGTTTTATTGAAACTAAAGCTTTGGAAGTAAGCAACTTAATCTTATCTGAACAAACCATTCTGTAAATATGAAGATCAAACTTACCAAGAAGACTGATCTAAAGTCTTCATTTTGCTAGAATTTTGAAATATTTGTCTTCTTATCCCATTCCTCAACTCAGAGTGCCTTGTGAAATTGAAATTCAGATGAAGCCTGGAGAAATTTCAAGGGTGAAAGTAATCTTCGTGCACTCTGCAGTTCACTCAAATTCAGCTGCAACCATGTGTATGAATTGAGGAGAATTATTTTTTTCTAAAAACAGGATGATTATTTTTTATTTTGTTTGATTGTAACATTCCATTAAAAATATAAATAAGTACCCATGTGATATAAAACCAAACAGAATATTTGGGTGATTATTACTGAAAAGAGAGAATCTCCTGTATTTTCCACACAGAAGTAAAACAGAGATGGTACTTTATTCAGGCCTTATCTCTGAGTCTCTAAGATTTGAAAAGATAATATATTTAAGCCCCAGAAAGAACAACCCATTATTGGTATTTTTAGTAATTTTAGAAAATGGTAATGAAAAATCAATTAAGTGGAAGCACTTAAAACAAAGTACTTAGATGTTATCTCAGACTTCAATTATAAAGACCAAAGAGCAAAACCTTCCAGCAATCATTAGCATCACAGGAGATCTTTTTACTAAGCTCATTTAAAACCTAGTTGTGCACCTAAATCCCTTCTCATGAAAAACAGCTTCCTTCTGTCTAAAATTTCCCAGAAGTATAAATGTTAAGGCACTGGTGTGCAAATGGAGCAATTAAAAGGAAGATTAAAAGAAGTTTAGAGAATATATTTCCTTCATAACTGTTCTTATAACTGCTCTGAAGTTCCTCTGAGTCCCATTTGACTTCCCCAATGGATTTTCAGTCTTATTCTAGTATCAATATCACTCAAAATCTCTCCCTGCAGAGTAACACATGCATTCTTGCTGAAAAGAAGGGCAGATAGATACAGAGCATCTTCCAAATCAAACCAGAAATCTTGTGAACAAGTCATGTATTTTGTTTTCACTCCTGCATTTCCACAGCCACAGAAAAGACACTGCAGGTAAAGATGTACTCACTGTGAAGAGAAAAATATCACAAAGATTATAAACTATAATTAAATTGTGTAGTTCTCAATAAAAGTCAGGTGTGTGCAAATGAAAACACATTTATTAAAAACTTTTTTCTTTTCCAAAGGAATTTAGACGTTGCCATTTTTATTGAGTATAACACAATAAACATTCATTTTTGAGACTAAGTAGCCACAAACAGTTTATGAAGACAGGCAATTTTGCTGAAAACATATCTTTATGAGGAAAAGCAACCATATTTGCCTAATCATAGAACAGTTTGGGTCAGAAGGGTCCTTAAAGATCACCCATTCCAACCCCCCTGAGACCAGGTTGCTCAGGGCCTTGTCCAGCCTGGCCTTGAACACCTCCAGATACTGGGCATCCATAGCTTCTCTGGGCAGCCTGTTCCAGTGCCTCACTAACCTTACAGTGAAGAATTTCCTCCTAGCATCTAATTTAAATCTCCCCTCTTCTCCTGCTTCTGTCTGGATGTTGAGACAAGGCAAAGCCTTCACCTCATGTAGGGTGAAGCCACTCATCTCTGATGGCCATAAATTTGGAAACTACCTGAGTTCCAATGCTCAGCACCTGTGGTTCTCTCCCTTTCACTTCAAAGTGACACTGACACTGTTGGTTGTCAAATGTTTGATTTGTGCTCAACAGCCTTATCTAATTGCTTTCAACTGCTTCTGTATTAACAACTGCATAGTCACTCTTCACTTAGACAATTAAACCAACAGTACCTAGGGAGAGTTGAGGAAAATAAAGTTTTCCAGCTGTGAACCAACATGAGAGATACAGAAAAACAGGCAGAGAAATACAGCATGAAGTCTGACCATGCTCAGAATAGTCTATAAAATATCTGCAAAGGGTTTAACAGGATTTAAGAACCAAGGAAAATAACAGAAAGAATCATCTGCGCAGTAATCTACAAAAAACCTGTCAAACCATGAAGAAGCAAAGATCAGTTCCTGATTATCCTTACAAGATTTTTTCCTGCTTTATTATGCAACTTTGAAACAATTGCACACCACTTTCTTACATGACTTTCAACTTAAACTCAGCCTGTGTTGTTGCACATTTAGGAACCTGCTTCATGCCTGAAAGCAGCAAAATAAGGTTAATTACCTTACTTCCTGAATGTATGGCACCTTACTAGACTTTTAACAAAACCAAAAGAAGAAGCATTTATTATTAGATGGAAAATTGACCTCAGCATTTTTTTTATTTATTTATTTTTTTGTTCCAAGAGTGGATTGAATCACATTTCATGTTCTCTCTAGCTAGTTTATTTAAAACTTTCAGAGTTCTGTGCTTTAGACCTAAGATCTTCCATTTCCAAGCTGTAACTGAATGAATAGATGCAGAGTGCACTTCTATACTGAGAACTATACTCTGCTCCTCTGCCAGCTGTTGATGGAGCACAACTCAGGCACTTTTACCCACTGTGGATGGTGTAGTGGAACTACGACAGATGGGAGAACAAAACTATTGTGATATATAAGATATATAAGATATAAGATATATGATATATAAGATATATAAGATATCCTGGACAATGGCTTCCAATTACAGCAAATGGGAGGTGGAGGTAATGTGATGGACATTTATAGAGTTTATAATTGCATGATGCAAGAGTCATTATGAAACACTAAAATAAACCTTCCTCATTTCCTGTCGGCAGTATGGCACTCAGCCTCTCAGCTTTCACTAGTGCCTCTTCCTTCTTCTGACAGGCATTGTCGCCCTTGTTCTCAGAGTATGCATGCGACAGTCAGTTCCCCTCTCTTTCCCTCAAACAAACAAAATAATCTCACTTCCATGGCAGAACAAAAACCCAGGTAAATCTGGAACTCAGGGTACACAATCAATGAGCAAAATGACACATAGCATCAAGATCAATAACTGCAGTGCTCTGCAGGACAGTATCTTACTTGCTTTGAACTTGGCAGTCAAATGAGTATGTGTTTGCTTTGAACTTTTTGCTTTCTTGGGAGGACAACTCTGACTCAGAAGACAATTCTGTGATATCGTGTATACTGATCACTTACTTTGATTTGGAAAAACAATAGATTAGTCATCAGCAATCTGTTAAACTCTGAATGCAGTTTCATAGATGGCATCAAGATTACAGCTGTTCTGCACATGCTGAGCTCTGATGTGTTTTATAGAACTACTTCTGAATAAATACTTCTATCACTTATTTATTCCGATCTTCATAGCTTAAGTTCCATACTCTTCACCTGGCAGTAACATAACTATTAGAACAATGAATTGACTGTGGTGTATTATAATAAAAACTACTACATATTTATATACACTGAGGCTAATTACATTTACGATAACCAGCCACTGTAAGGTACAGGTTTGTATCCTACCAAGAGGTTCTGGTCACATCAGAAGCCACAAATCCAGAGCTTAAGCACTGCAGCTACTACAAGTCCCCTGCAGAATTATCTCTCCAATAGTTTAAAGCATGCTTTATATGAACACAGAACTCAGACAGCAACAACAACCCCAAGCAACAACAGGCCTTTGAACAACTCAAACAAGATATAGCTCATGCAGTAGTCCTTGGGCCTGTCCATACTGGACCAGCTGTGCAAAACATACTTTACACTGCAGCTGGGGAGCATGGGCTCACCTGGAGCCTCTGACAGAAGACCCCAGGAGAAACTTGAGGCTGACCTCTGGGGTTCTGGAGCCAGGGCTATCGAGGATCAGAAGCCAATTACACACCAACTGAAAAGGAAATATTAACAGCACATGAGGGGATTCGAGCTGCTTCACAAGTTGTTGGTACAGAAGCACAACTTCTCTTGGTCCCACGGCTACCTGTGTTACATTGGATGTTCAAAGGGAAAATCCCCACTACACATCATGCAACCGATGCTACGTGGAGTAAATGGGTAGTGTTAATTACACAGAGGGCTCGACCCTCAACCACCCGGGAATCCTGGAAGAGATTGTGGACTGGCCAGAGGGCAGGGATTTTGGAGCACCGACAAGAAGTAACTCATGCTGAAGAGGCACCACCATACAATGAGTTGCCAGAAGACAGAAAGCAGTATGTGTTGTTCACTGACGGATCCTGCCTTGTGGTAGGGAGCCATCGGAAGTGGAAAGCTGCTGTGTGGAGTCCCACACGACAAGTTGTGGAGGCCATGGAAGGGGAAGGTGAGTCGAGTCAGTATGCAGAAGTGAAAGCTATGCAACTGGCCCTAGAAATTGCTGAAAGAGAAAAATGGCTGGTACTGTATCTCTACACTGACTCATGGATGGTGGCAAATAAGCTGTGCGGGTGGCTGCAACAATGGAAACAGAACAACTGGCAGCGCAGAGGTAAACCTATCTGGGCTGCTACCCTGTGGCAAGATATTGCTGCCTGGGTAGAAAATCTGGCTGTAAAGGTACGTCATGTAGATGCCCATATGCCTAAGAATCCTGCTACCGAAGAACATCAGAACAACGAAGAAGATCAAGCTTCGAAAATTGAAGTAGCTCAGGTGGACCTGAACTGGGGACGTAAGGGTGAGCTGTTTGTAGCTCGATGGGCCCATGAAACATCAGGACATCTGGGGAGGGAGAAAATTAATCTGTCATCAAAGTTATGTGTTGTAGGAGGACACTGCAGAACCAACAACAGGTCAACTTCGCAAGGAACCGGGCAAGTGCAACAGTGATGTGAGCTAAGCTGGTGCTGGTGTCAAGAAGACCAACTTCGCCTGCCCTGAGTGACCACTTTGACAGATGAAGCTGAAACCATCAACAGTTTTTATGAACATTTTGGGAAAAGACCTATGGAATAAAGAGAAGTACAGACATATAAATGCTTCAATGGACAGAAAACAATGGTGATGAGAACATCTATATATTAAACTGTACCTGATTGTGACACAAATGTTATGGAATAAGGGGTGGAAGTTGTGTTGGGTCTGTCTGAGCTGGAGTCACCTTTTCCCTGCAGCAACCCTCACAGTGCTGTGCTCTGCACTTGTAGCTGGAACAGCACTGATATCACTCCAGTGTTGTGTCTATTGCTGCGTAGTGCTGGCACAGCATCAGGACTCCTTCCAAGCCCCCAAGAGCCAGAAGGCTGGGGGTGGGCAAGTGATGGGGAGGGGACATTGCCAGGGCAGCTGACCTAAACCAACCAAAGGGATATTCCATACCACATGATGTCACACTCAGCAATAAAAGGGGGGGCTCTCGTGGGGGGAAAGGGCTGTACCTCCTGAACAACCACTACGCGTTTTGAGGCCCTGCTTCCCAGGACGTGGCCAAACATCGCTCGTTGATGGGAAGTAGAGAATAATTTTTTTTTTCCTCTCTCTGTGCTTCCACACGGACTTGTGTTTCTTTTGTTTCTTTTTTTCCTCCCCATTCCCTTTCCCTTTAATGAAACCTTTCTCATCTCAAACCTCGAGTTCTCCGTGTTGTATTTTCTCCCCCTTCCTCTTTGAGGAGAGGGGGAGTGAGAGAGCGGTTGTGGTGGAGCTCGGCTGCCCACCTGAGTAAAACCACCACACCTGCCTTCAGATTTCCATGCTTCTCTTTGACCTAGAACATGTCTTCCATCCCTTTCTAATCAATTCTTAGGAGTTTTCAATTGCTCTCAGAGAATTTCTTCCTCCCCGTACTCCACTGCTACATCCTCTCTCAAAGTTCCAGTATTCCCACCATACCTTTCCAAGCCAGCCCGCAGGTGCTCTGCTTTCTATCTGGCTTTTTCCTCCCACTGGAATGGCAAGTCCTACACTCTAAGGGATTTAATAATTGTTCATCTTAAGCAGCTTCTTTTTATCTGTCCAAACTCAATATATTTCCACAAGGTTTGTGACCTGCTGGATACTGAACTCCATGAATTATTAAAGAAAACTAGCACTACTTCAGTATTATTTTATTCAAGACTACTTTGAGTCTTACCGTGCTGCTAGAACTGTATTGATACTTCTGCTGATGTTATAAAGTGTGTTGGATTCATGAGTCACCTCCTTTTTAAAGATAGTTGATGTGCACACATACACAAGGAACAACAGGCTTGCTGTTGCTTAACATTTTCAAATCCAATTTAATATTTAATGTCAAACACAGAAGCCTCATCAGACCTCAAATGTCAAATGCTACTGACCGTGACTCCTTTTTGAAGTCTCACCATGGTAGGAAGCTTGAGTCAGAAACTGCTTGTTCTTTTATTGAAGACCTTAATGGGTAACAGGGATTTCTTATTAAGTGATGTGAGGTGTGAGAGAAGGAACATTGTATTCTGCTTGTTCGTATATCAGATTCTGTGTCAGTGAGATAACTGCATCCTAACATAGCAACCATATTTCAGAGGTGCATGTTACTGACAATTTTTACTTAAGTCGATGGCAACTGCATGTGTAAACTGTTTCAAAAAATCAAATGGTGTGACATATTCTTAAATCCACTGAAGTCAATGAGAAATTTCCATTTTCAGTGGAACAACTTCAAGTCCTATGTCAACGACTTTTTAAGCTGAACATTTCTGGATGAAAAAATGTCTAAAATTAAAGAAATTCTGTTATTTCATTAACACCTTTTTCTATGAGTCGCTATAGAAAAAAAAAAATCAAATTTCAGAATTTCTCAGTAAATATATTTGCTTCTGAAAAGTTCAAAGCCTTTTGTTTTGATTTTTTTTTTAAATTTGTTTATTTACTTTCTCATTTTAAAATAGGGTGTACAATAGATAAATTACTTACATTGTGATAATACCTACTTCACTTTATTTACATAAGTGCAGCCACTAACAGGTAGTTCATGCAAAAACACAACAACATAGGAGTATAAAGTTAGACAGGGTGAATACCAAATGTACCCCATGGTACGGAGCCGTGTGGGAGCAGTGCTTGAAGAGCTGCTGCCTGTGGGCAGCCCTTGCAGGCTCAGTTCGGGAAGGACAGCATCCCATGGGAGGGACCCCACGTGGAGCATGGGCAGAGAGGGACTGTGAAGGAGCAGTGGAAATGAGGCTTCAGGGACTGACCACAGCCCCCATTTCCTGTTCCCCTGTTCTGCTTGGGGGGAGGAGGTGGAAGAGGGTGGATGGGGAGAAGGTGTTTTTAGTTTGCTTTTAGTTTCTCAGTGGTCTAGTCCACTAGTGATGAGCAATAAATTTTACTAATGTCCCTATGCTTAATCTGTTTTGCCCATGATGGTAACTGGTGAATGTAAAAACACTATATAAACCTGGCCAGGCTGGATGGGGCTTTGAGCAACCTGGTCTTGTGGGAGGTGTCCTTGCCCGTGGCAGATGGGTTGGAGCTAAATGATCTTTAAGATCCCTTTCAACCCAAACCATTCTATGATTTTATGATTTTTTCCATGTTATATATTGCTCATATATATATATATATATATACATATATATATATAAAATATCATGGATAATATATAATCTGTTCTTTTAAAACCAAGGAAGACAGCAGATCATTGACACCATTACAGTGACCACAATAATGTGAATTTTTCTCAAAAATACCAGCAAGGCTTAGAGATTGAGTCAGACATGATTTGTGTAATAGTTTTGTTCCAACAGAGCTAACCTGACTGTTAAAATATATAGCATATACCTAAGTATCTGTTTTAACTTCCAGACACTGCTTTTCCCTCTGATTAAAGACAGTTATCACATCTGATCTCTCCTTGCTGTGTACATGTGTATATATATATGTGTGTGTGTACACATGTATTTATATAAATAACTAAGATCTATGTTGGGCCTTGATTTTCTTTTTGATCAGCTATATAAATTAAAGATAAATCCCTTGCTCTAACATATGAACACTTCATACACTCTGTTACCATTTTGATAAGTGGTAGAAAACTCAATCAGCTTTAAAGTAATGTCTTCACTGGGAGAAAATCAAAATTGGTGTATCATACCCTATACATTGCAATGAAAGTTGTATGTGTATCTAGGTTTACTGATAGTAATTAAAACTCTAGAAAACAGCCCTTCATAAGTTCAAAAAGGTCTTTTTAGTTTTAATTCTCCAAATTTACATCAAAGGCTCCCGCTCCCTCCATGGTGCTGTCAAGTTGCTACATACATATATATCTGGTTGGTTGTCTGACAGTAAAGAAAACAAAGTTTTTGGCAAAATAACAAACAGTAATATGAGCATTGCAAAGCATGGTACTGTGAGTAGGAGAAAAATAAAATTTTCCTGTGAAGGTATGATGGAACTCAAGCGAGCCAAAGGCAGCTGAAGAATAACCATGCTGTTTTTAAAAATTCAGGTATCTGAGGACACCTTTTGATTTACGAAGTATGAACATGAAACACCCCACAAGCAAGGAAGCTCTGAGAAGCCTTCCACAATGCCACTTAAAGGCAGATTTGAATCATATTTCTGTTCATAACAGTTAAAGACAGTCAGTGCTGTCAAGTGACAAGGAACTTGTAGTGTGCTCAGGTGGCCAAGAAGGCCAACGGCATCCTGGCTTGTATCAGGAACAGCATGACCAGCAGGGCTAGGGAGGTGATCGTCCCCCTGTACTCAGCTCTGGTGAGGCCGCACCTCGAGTACTGTGTTCAGTTTTGGGCCCCTCGCTACAAGAAGGACATCGAGGTGCTTGAGCGGGTGCAGAGAAGGGCGACGAAGCTGGTGAGGGGCCTGGAGAACAAGTCCTACGAGGAGCGGCTGAGGGAGCTGGGCTTGTTCAGCCTGGAGAAGAGGAGGCTCAGGGGTGACCTTATCGCTCTTTTTAGGTACCTCAAGGGAGGCTGTAGCGAGGTGGGGGTTGGCCTGTTCTCCCACGTGCCTGGTGACAGGACGAGGGGGAATGGGTTTAAGTTGAGCCAGGGGAGTTTTAGGTTAGATGTTAGGAAGAACTTCTTCACTGAAAGGGTTGTGAGGCACTGGAACAGGCTGCCCAGGGAAGTGGTGGAGTCACCATCCCTGGAAGTCTTCAAAAGACGCTTAGATGTAGAGCTTAGGGATATGGTTTAGTGGAGGGCTGTTAGCGTTAGGTTGGAGGTTGGACTCGATGACCTTGAGGTCTCTTCCAACCTAGAAAATTCTGTGATTCTGTGATACTGAAATCCTGTGAAAGCCTCTTTCTGAACCTACCTGCATTCCCTGAAAGGCTGGAATTTTAGGCAAGTGCAGATCTAAAAGTAAGAATTTTTGCTGGTTCTTTCACTTGGGAAGGAAGTGTTAGCTACATGCTATTTGATCTTTAGATGTGGTCTCTTTGTGATTTCAGAAATACTGGCTTCCTTAAATTCGTAAGATTTATTCAAATCCCCAGTGAGGAAAAAGATAGATACTGTTATTTCCCAAATGAACATGAAATTACCCCAGTCAGCTAGTTCATGGTGCTTTGTAGGGCAACAAGTAATTCTGTACTTCACATACTTTTACAAAAAGCACAGAATACCTAGTGATAAAATAAATAAATATGCAAATTATGTTGAACTGTGTTACACAACAGAAATGAATGCATCATTTCATCATTTCACATATTGAAACTACTGACAAAGAATTGTTTTTTTAAATTAAGACTTCGTTTGGAAACATCACCTTTTGCTCTCCAAGCATCGCCATTATACATGTATATCAATCCATATTACCAAAGGGATAACATAATGTTAAAAACGGAAATAGCAGATTGTTTCAGACCTGAGCAGAAGCTTAACCACACAATCAGTTTGGATGTGCCTCTCCCTTTATTGGTAAGTCTGGCCTTGGTTTTCTGCATTCTTACAGTAACTTTATGGATATTTGCTTATGCCCAGTAATTTCAAAGCTTGTATCTATTTAAACATAACTTGTGATGCATACACCAGTATCATACACATCTTTGTCTCTAGCACAGTAAGAGAACAAAGTATCTCTTGATACTCTTCTGATACCTTGCATATATCACCCTTTTGTTGCATATAGAAAATAATCTGTGATCAGGTGGAAAAGAACAATTTGGACTGACTTTTGGGCTCCAGACAAAACACTGGATTAGAAATATCCAATATCCTATTTTTGTGCCTTTTTCTCCTGCTTAGATATTCCCATGGAATTGAACATATCATGCAAGAAGTCCCCTCGAAATGAAGCCTTCTTCCTGTCTGAAGAAATCTGGCTCCAGTCCCATATGTTATATTACAAAAAAAAAAAAAAAAAAAAAAAAAAAAAAAAAAAAAAAGAGTAGGGGTTATTATCAAAACGCAATGTATAGCTCCAACAGAAAAATACATCCTTCAGCACTGCAGAGATCATCAAAGAGTAAAAACCCAGAACAGATTAATTCCTATAAAACTGGAAGGCATTATTAGCATTGCTTAAGGTAAAATCTTCAAAAGTTCCTAAATGATTTAAGCTGTTGAAGTCCCTTTTTCAAAAATGACATAAGCACTTAGAAACATAAATCCTATTGAAGCCACAGCCTCATGATTACTACAGCATAATAAGTTACTTCATGTCAGCTGGGCAGCAGTAACTGTTATGCTTACACTGCTAAGCTGTGCAAATAAGGCTTATGTGGCTCTTCCTGTGCAGGTTAAGTACAGTCAAATTCTTCTTACTTCCCATGGAGTGTTCATGTGGCCTGTTACGAAGGCCTACATGAGACGTGGCAGGTAATTAAGTTGTAGTAGCTCTACCATTAGCAGATGAAGTCAGTGGGACCTCATAATATATAAATTCAGCTCATGAGAGATTTTTGACTCTTATCCTAGACAGTATTTCATAGAGAAATTCCTCCAGCAGTCCCCTAGTGACTGGATGAATAGATACCTGAATGCATTTGCTAGCCAAATACATACAGAAGCTTGCTTCTTTATTGTTAGAAATAGAAATAGCTTCAGATCATCATTATTAGGAAATATTATTTTGAATATCTTTATGTACAGGGATGTATGTTAGTTAGTATTCTTCCAAATTGAATGTTTTATATTTTTTATTTTCTGTTTATATTTTCTATTCCTTCATTTCTTCTATACTGAGATATCAAGTTTTGGGGTAGATACATGCCTTCTTTGTATGTGTGCATGTGTGTGCATGCACATGCATGTGTATGTATTAAAAATACATATCACAAACACTAAGAGAAGACACACTAACAGGTTAATCATCCATATAAAACCTTGTGTGGGTGGTTAAATAATTCATTTGAAATATAGCTCACTTCTCACCCACTCACAAAGGTGTTACTGAAGGCATGAATTTTCTTTCATATTTGGGAACAAAACAAGACTTATTTTTTGGCTCCTATAAGAAATGCTAAAAGCAAAGTGAGAAATCATCTTCTCAAACACACACAGAGTTCTCACAAGCATTTATGCAACATCTGCTACCGTGGGCAGAGGCTAGTAAACAGTAATGTTAATACAAAATAATAATAATACTAAGAATACAAAGTAATAATACATTCTAATGCCTAGGGCATCTACATATATATATCCTAAGGAAAAACCGGGATTTCATCTAGGGAGGCAGCAAAAATGCAGTCACCTATTTACAGCAGTAGATGTGGGCCTTCATAGTATTCCAGCTACTGCTGCAATAGTACGTATTCACTTGTTGTAAGTGTGTTGCTCTGTACCTAAGAACAGATGCCATGATCCACAAGGCATGCACAGAATAATCGTCATTGGGATTGCAGGATCACACTGGTTAGGCCAGAATATGCTGTATGTAAGGGTTTGGTTTTCATGAACATGGTGAGTTTCCTGTGGCACTAACTGCAATTGGATATGCTGCTTTAATGAAAAGTACACAGTATTCTCTATTTACAGAATTTAATTGTTTCCAAACTGCTGGTGTTGGATAACAAAATCTTATGAATCTTTTATATTCCTTTGTAACAAAGTTCTCAGTCAAATAGGCTTGAAAGGGAGAATCTTGTGTTGCTTTTACTCATCAGGTAAATATATCTCACACACCCCATGAAGCATGACTACCATACTCTTTTCTTCCACCTTCTTTTATGTTATTTTAGTTCTAAGAGAGATATGATATACAGAAATTACAAGGAATTATGTTATTTTCATGTAAGAGAAATCCCAGAAGGTATATTCTGGGAAGATTTGCTTTCAGAAAACAAATTATAAACCCCTTGGTTTGAGATTTTAGAATTCCATTGATAGATTCAAGAGAATGCCTATAACATGGGGAAGGTATACTTAACCTTTACATTTAGGGAAATGATAATTTTACCAGATAGTGCAGCTCAGACTCACTTCTTCAATGAGAATCAACTTCCATGCAGTCCCTGCATAGTAAAAGCAAGCTTAAGGTGGTTTTCTGTGCAAGAATTGACATAATGAAATTTCCCACTATCCTTTACTATGTAGTATCTTGCTCACCTGTCCATAAGGTGGGCACTGGGTGTAAGTGGAATACTGCCTGGCAGGAAAGCATTTTCTGGTTAATTCTTTTTCTATTCACACTCGTTTCTCCCCAAGTATGCTAATATACATGGAAACCCATTAAACTGACACTGCATCTAAATGCAGCTCAACCCTTCACTTGTGTAGTCAATCTGCACCACAGATCCAGTTCATACCCAACCAGATTGAATGGGGTCTGTCCATTGTACTATAGATATGGTTATACATGCTGCTTAGGATAGTCCAACAGTCGAATAGGTAAGAGATGGATTTGTCCTGTGTTACCCTGTAGAACTCTACTGAATAATGTGCTGATATTTTTTCTTTTTTTTTTTTTTTCTTACAAAAACTCCTCTGATTCTATCCAAGTTCCCTTCTCAAAACTTCTTCCTCTTCTTCTATCAGGAGAAAATTTGAAATATTCTCTTTTTCCTCATGCTGTGAAATTACAGTACATGGGTAGTGTATGATGCAACTGGCAAGTGTTAAATAGCTGGCCACCCACTGTGGAATAATAGTGGATGGTTGCAAAAGAACAGTAAAAGTCCATCAAATAAAGGACCAAGATTCCTTAGACAACAGTTAAAACCCCAGGGATAAAGCACTCGAGCATCACTTCCTGCTTAAGACAGATGACATTAGTATCCAATCAAAACAGAGTGAGACTCACTGGGGAAATGCAGACCAAATCCTGAGATCTAGATGCAAAGGCACTCCATTAGCTGCACTTGTTATCTGTCCACAAAACAATGCATAAATCTGTAGTGCCACCCCTTTGAAAAAAAAATAAAAACACTATATAAACCAGTTTATAATTTTTTACAGTTCCTCATTGCAGCTGGCGATAGCTAAAATAGATGATCTCATAGTCTGCTGTGTGCCTGCCAGATAACTTGCATGCAGATAGATGCCTTTGTGCTGCAGACCATAGAAACCTGCATAAAATTGGCCTTCTTTCCTTAATAGAGCTTCATGAACAAAGATGAGTTTGTTGCTGACCAAGAACTGAAAGCTTTGTTTTGTAAGGCTCTCTGAATGCATCACACTTTGCCAAAGGAGAAGGTTCTCCATAAAAAGAGAGAGGAAGAAAGAAAAAAAAAAAAGAAGAAGAAGAAGAAAGAAAATAAAAATAAAAATAAAATAAAAATAAAAAATAAAAATAAAAATAAAAATAAAAATAAAGATAAACATTACAAATAAAAATAAAAATAAATAAAAATAAAAATAAAAGAAAAAGAAGGAAAAGAGAAGAGAAGAGAAGAGAAGAGAAGAGAAGAGAAGAGAAGAGAAGAGAAGAGAAGAGAAGAGAAGAGAAGAGAAGAGAAGAGAAGAGAAGAGAAGAGAAGAGAAGAGAAGAGAAGAGAAGAGAAGAGAAGAGAAGAGAAGAGAAGAGAAGAGAAGAGAAGAGAAGAGAAGAGAAGAGAAGGAAAGGAGAGGAGAGGAAAGGAGAGGAGAGGAAAGGAAAGGAAAGGAAAGGAAAGGAAAGGAAAGGAAAGGAAAGGAAAGGAAAGGAAAGGAAAGGAAAGGAAAGGAAAGGAAAGGAAAGGAAAGGAAAGGAAAGGAAAGGAAAGGAAAGGAAAGGAAAGGAAAGGAAAGGAAAGGAAAGGGAAAAGGAAAGGGAAAGGGAAAGGGAAAGGGAAAGGGAAAGGGAAAGGGAAAGGGAAAGGGAAAGGGAAAGGGAAAGGGAAAGGGAAAGGGAAAGGGAAAGGGAAAGGGAAAGGGAAAGGGAAAGGGAAAGGGAAAGGGAAAGGGAAAGGGAAAGGGAAAGGGAAAGGGAAAGGGAAAGGGAAAGGGAAAGGGAAAGGGAAAGGGAAAGGGAAAGGGAAAGGGAAAGGGAAAGGGAAAAGGAAAGGGAAAGGGAAAGCCAGAGTGCATACTCTTCTGGTGGTGGATATTTGTGACTGAAGTGGGCTGAAACCCCCTTTTTTTTTTTTTTTTTTTTTCCTTTTTCTTTTTCTTTTGGAATACTGGTCACATTTCTTAAGCTGAATAAAAATGAAAGAAAAAGGAACTTTAATTAATGGAATGCCTTTTGATTTGTAGAGCAAAACTGCCAGAGCAGATGTACCAGCAAAGAGGATTAGATTGTCCCCTCTCTGACGCACTGAAAATTTCTTTTTCCCCTTGTAGTAACCCCCATTGAGGAGAGGCTGTCTTTAGTGTCTAAGATTCAGCACTGCTAAAGAAACTGTTGTATTTGGGTACAATGGGCAGCTCTCACAAGGCTAGACAGAATATGTGAGGAGAGAGCTAATATTCCTTTAAATCCAAGTTTGATTCTACTTCAGTATTTAGAAAAGCCTAAATAAAAGAGAATTTCTGAGTTTTCAAAGCTCATCAGATATGTATTAAAGTGAATCCTGAAACAGACATGATTAATGTTCATTCTATTTAAAAACTCTAATAAGTTAGATAAAGAGTTTTGAAACTAATTTATTTAGTTATATTAGTCCATCAGTTCACCTATTTCTGAGATGTTTGTTCCTGTTGCAGTTCTCCTTTAACAACAGTGGAATGATGAAGTGCACATTTAACTGATGAATTTGATACATACAAATTAGGCCTCATTAACAAATTCCTTATGTATTCCGCTTTAAATGTTTAGTTTTCAAAACTCTAATTTTAAGAAAAAAATGCTCCTCATTTTTATCTATTTAACATCCTTTACACTAGCTGTGATATTAGGTGTATATAAAAAAAATACTTTTTCCTAGTGTTATGTTTAAGTTCTTTCTGAGTTTCTCCTGTACAAAGAAGCAAACCAATACAAAAAAAAAAAAAAAAAAAAAAAAAAAAAAAATGCAGATTCCATTGGAAATGTAACTGGGTGAACAGTGGATATGCTGAAGGCGATATAGAGCAGCCCAATTCATCCCAGAAGAAACTGAATGGCTGAGAAATAAAAATAAATATTTATATGCCATTTCATATATTCCGTTGCACCTGTACACAACACATCTTCTGAAGTGAACGTGTGCACACAAAAGAGGGGCAATGAAGCATTTGGGTGCTTTCTTTAATCGTTACACTTTAAGGACCAGGAGAGAAAAAAAAAAAAAAAAGTAAAATTTTCATGCCACAGCTATTATTATTATTATTATTATTATTATTGTTATTGTTATTGTTATTGTTATTATTAAATGACTCCTGAAATGGAGTCGGTACACAGGCTTCGGTTTACATTTGCTTTTCTTTACAAGGGATAACAATACCGGACTACTTTTATTCCTACCTTAGACAAAAGCTAACCTGGATGTCAGCTTTCATAAGAATGTGCCACAGATCTTGTTTCTTACTGATGGGTTAAGTGATAATCACAGAATCACAGAATTTCTAGGTTGGAAGAGACCTCAAGATCATCGAGTCCAACCTCTGACCTAACACTAACAGTCCTCCACTAAACCATATCGCTAAGCTCTACATCTAAACGTCTTTTAAAGACCTCCAGGGATGGTGACTCCACCACTTCCCTGGGCAGCCCGTTCCAATGTCTAACAACCCTTTTGGAAAAGAAGCTCTTCCTAACATCCAACCTAAAACTCCCCTGGTGCAACTTTAGCCCGTTACCTCTCGTCCATGGGAGAACAGACCAACCCCCACCTCACTACAGCCTCCTTTAAGGTACCTGTAGAGAGCAATAAGGTCTCCCCTGAGCCTCCTCTTCTCCAGGCTGAACAAGCCCAGCTCCCTCAGCCGCTCCTCACAGGACTTGTTCTCTAGACCCCTCACCAGCTTCGTCACCCTTCTCTGGACTCGCTCGAGCACCTCGATGTCCTTCTTGTAGCGAGGGGCCCAAAACTGAACACAGTACTCGAGGTGCGGCCTCACCAGAGCCGAGTACAGGGGGACGATCACTTCCCTAGCCTTGCTGCCCACACTGCTTCTTATACAAGCCAGGTTGCCGTTGGCCTTCTTGGCCACCTGAGCACACTGCTGGCTCATATTCAGCCAGCTATCAACCAATACTCCCAGGCCCTTCTCTGCCAGGCAGTTTTCCAACCATTCCTCTCCCAGCCTGTAGCTCTGCTTGGGGTTATTGTGCCCCAGGTGCAGGACCTGGCACTTGGCCTTGTTGAACTTCATGCAGTTGACCTCAGCCCATCGGTGCAGCCTATCCAGATCCTCCTGCAGAGCCTTCCTACCCTCGAGCAGATCGACACACGCACCTAACTTGGTGTCATCTGCGAACTTACTGAGGGTGCACTCAATGCCCTCATCCAGATCATCAATGAAGATATTAAAGAGGACCAGCCCCAGCACCGAGCCCTGGGGAACACCACTAGTGACCGGCCTCCAACTGGATTTGACTTCATTCACCACAACTCTTTGGGCCCAGCTATCCAGCCAGTTTCTAACCCAACGAAGCGTACGCCAGTCCAAGCCAAGAGCAGCCAGTTTCTTGAGGAGAATGCTGTGGGAAACAGTGTCAAAAGCCTTGCTGAAGTCAAGGTAGACCACATCCACATATATAGTGTCCTGCCCTGGCTGATATTTTCCTGTTTAACAACAGGAATAACCCCTTCCCCCCCCCCCTTTTTTTTTTGTGGACAGAAATATTTTCTCTGTTTAACCCAGAAATATAATTCTTATATTGTAAAATTATTTAAAGGAGTTAAAACTCTCGGAAAAGCTCACAAATTCTGATGTAATTGAATCTCAATATGGGAAAGCACATTTTCACATTATAGCTAGAAGAGCAATTTAAGATAGGTCATCAAAAAGAAACATTTTGACAATATAATTTCAAAAGTATGATGACTAATGTTCTCAAAGATGAACAAGAGACATCCTACTTCAGAGGAAACCTTACCTTATTTTATTTTGCGTACATAGCATTGTTTTTTGTTTTTAGTTTTTCTAGCAGTGTTCTCCAGCATATTCTACAGGGAATATCTCTGCTGGTGTTCTTTTCTGCTCTCACTAACAGCAGTTATTTTCTATCTAACCTTCTAAACACCTGCTTTATACAAAAATAATGATTATGCACCATGTTCTTTATATCCTATTGGGGTAGTGCAACATATGCAAAGAAAACTTCCAAAAATGTGATTGGCAATTTTTGTCCTTTAGGTCTGATGTTTTAGGCATTTTGAAAACCAATATGAATATTCACTTACTTGCACCACCAGTCCTTTTGTTCTGGAACACAGCCTCTTGGGAGAGAAAGCAAAAGTATCTAAGGGAAGACCAACCAGTGTCATCTACCTGGATTTCTGCAAGGCCTTTGACATTGTCCCACGTGACATCCTGGTCTCCAAATTTGAGAAAGATGGATTTGATAGGTGGACCATCCAGTGGATAAGTAATTGGCTTGGAGGCCGCACCCAGAGAGTGGTGGTCAATGGTTCTATGTCCAGGTGGAGGCCGGTGATGAGTGGTGTCCCTAAGGGACAGTCCCAGTCTTGGGACTGGTACTGTTTAATATCTTTAATGACAGCATAGAAAATGGGATTGAGTGCATCCTCATTAAGTTTGCAGATGACACCAAGCTGAGTGGTGTAGTTGATGAACAAAGTGATGCCATCCAAAGGGTCCTGGACAAGCTTGAGGAGTGGGCCCATGTGAACCTAATGAGGTTCAACAATTCCAAGTATAAGGTGCAGCACCTGAGTTGGGGCAATCGCAGACATGAGTACAGACTGGGAGAAGAACTTGCTCTCAGTGAGAACTGGGAGAAGAACTTGATCTCAGTGAGAACTGAGAGCAGCCCTGCTGAGAAATGCTTGGGAGTTCTTGACATGAGCCAGCAACATGAACTTGTAGCCCAGAAGGCCAACTGCATCCTGGACTGCATCAACAGAAGTGGCCAGAAAGGCAAAGGAGGTGATTGTGCTCATCTTCTCTGCCCTTGTGAGGCCCCACTTGGAGTGTTGCATCCAGGTCTGGCACCACCATCACAAGAAAGATAAGGATCCGTTAGAGTAGGTTCAGAAGAGGGCCACAAAGATGATCAGTGGACTGGAGCACCTCTTGTATGAAAAAAGGCTGAGAGAGCTTGGGATGTTCAACCTGAAGAAGAGAGGGCCCTGGGAAGACCTCGTTGCAGCTATTCAGTTAGAGGGGGCTTATAAAAGAGATGGAGAGCAACTTTTTGCTCAGACAGATAATGATAGGACAAGGGGGGATGGTTTTAAACTAAAAGAGGGGGGATTTAGATTAGATATTAGGAGGAAATTCTTCACTCAGAGGGCGGTGAGGCACTGGAGCAGGTTGTCTAGAGAAGCTGTGGATGCCCCTAGAAGTATTCAAGGCCAGGTTGGACAACGCCCCAGGCAACCTGCTCTAGTACGTGGCATCCCATACCATGGCAGGGGGAGTGAAACTAGATGACCTTTATGGTCCCTTCCAACCCAAGCCATTCTATGATTCTATGATCTCCTTGGATTTTGGTTTTAGAGGAAGTAGCAGGACTAGCTTTCATTATCAGGGTTGCTGTATCAGTCATAACTTGAGGGCATGACTAAGGTAAGGCTTGGGACAACTCATCTTTCAAGACAGAGATGAGAATGAAGGAGGATCATAAACTAAGAATGAGTTACATCAGACATGTATAAATACATTAGTGGTTAGAGTCAGAAGCCTTTAATAATGACCCTCCTCATTTCATAGGTTGACATATGTGAAAACATCAGTGCTGTCCTTATGAAGGAATTACAAAAGTAATCAACTGTTATACACAACCATTGGACAAATTCTCTTCTTCTGTTGCTGCCCTTCTGTTATCTTCTACAGAAGGTTCAGGTGCTTGATGTTGAATGTAAACAAAGTGAAACACTAAAAGATTTAAAGGCAACACTGACAAAGGATGGAGATCTGCAAATATTTGTTCCTTGGAAGCCACTTAGGCCACTCAGATTGGAGACTACTGCCACATACTCCTCACCCTACCAGAGCCACATACAATGACCATGTGGGCCACCTTTGACTGCAACTTTTTATTACCAGGCTAAAAATGACTTCCAATATAACACTTTTGTTCTCACTTTTAGGATGCTTAGTTGCCTAGAATGTTTTCTAAGCACAAACTTAAAAAAAATAAATTCAAAGATCCAAGTGAGAAATCAAAAAGGATTTTCTTTTGTCTGAACTGGCTTCACAGTGTTTTGCTTTGTTCAGAAATTGGCCTTTTGTGACTCTCCCACTTGGTAAGTTACTATGTGGTTTAGGCTATGGTGCTGAGAAGTTCATGTTCTAATGAAACTTTTCCAAATGCATTTCTTCTTCTCACAAACCAGGTGATGTATTACACTTAGCATAGTACTCCTGTGGCTACAATGCCAGAACTGTATGTTAGCATCAGAAGCATTTACATCTTTTCCTCAGAGACATATCCATGAACAGTAAGCACATCATTGCTAAGAAACCAGAGCTTTCTATTAACCAACTGTAAGTCCTAAAACCCACAAAATCCTCAGTCAATAGAGGAAACTGGAAAGTCAAGTCATCAACAGTAACCTGATGATGGTATTAAATTGTTTCTACAACTTTTCCAACATTAAGACTGCAGATGGGTTTCTATGATGGATCTAATGGTATGACCAGCATATCATTACAAAAGTTATCTCAGGTAAAGGGCATACTGTTGTCAGTTACTTCCCACGTGTACACACCTACTCTACAGTGCTTTCTGCCACACTTACCTCATGTAACAACACTGTTCATGTAGCGACGTGCTCAAGAATGAGCATGTGACTTATTTACCAGGGAACAATGATACAATGCTTTCCACTGCTCAGCAGGAGTTTGCTTGGTCAAGTATATTCACCTGTTGACCCCTACCCTTAACTCTGAAACCTAGAAAAATAGACGTGAAATGAGCATAAAATTGTTTTGGCAAAATTGAATATTCTTACCAAATTCTATGTCATCTGGACGACAGGTCCCTAAACCATCCATTCTAAAGCTAATTAGATCTTTAGAACATAGACATTTTCCAGAGCTTTTACCACCCTGCAACAAAAATCCAAGATTGGCATATATATGGATTGCAGTTCATATAGTGCACAGAATCAAAGAACAAATGCTTCAATTCACTTTAAGAATGTATTAACATTTTAATTAGTAATATAGTTGTAACTGTGAAGAGCAAGTGTAGTAATACTCCTGTGATAAAAAAGAGAAGCAGAGGACTCAGGCAGGGAGAAAATCTTCTTTTTCCATATATTTCCTAGATTTCACCAATATTTTCTTCAAGTTTATTTCTCTTTCATTCTCAGCATGAGTTTTAATCTATAATTTTAGTGTAGATGTTTCATTTTTTTTTTAATGCAGTATTTATCATTTATGGGCATAAACACTGACTATAAAATTGTTATTTTGTTTGTTTAATTTTAAGTTTAACTTCTATTAGGAAGGGAAACATAGTTTTTTAATACTGAATTACTGAAAGAACTACAAAACATATCTTTTTTTATACATTTTTTTTTGTTTCTTCTATAGTGACAGAACTAGACCTCACATTTTGCGCTTGTGCATGGAAATTGAATTAGCAACAGAATGTAATGTGAATAAGTTTATCACAGTCACATTTCCATAACAGCATTACAACCACTTTACTTGCACTTGCTATGTAATTAAATTCAAGATTGAGTCTGTTTTATTAAATTATATTCATGCCTACATATGCAAAGATCTGCTTCTTCCCTTCCCTTCCCTTCCCTTCCCTTCCCTTCCCTTCCCTTCCCTTCCCTTCCCTTCCCTTCCCTTCCCTTCCCTTCCCTTCCCTTCCCTTCCCTTCCCTTCCCTTCCCTTCCCTTCCCTTCCCTTCCCTTCCCTTCCCTTCCCTTCCCTTCCCTTCCCTTCCCTTCCCTTCCCTTCCCTTCCCTTCCCTTTCCCACAGCAGTTAGTATGAAGTCAGTTAAATCAGTGCTTACTTGCACTACACTAATTCTTTGTTCCTTATATTTCTTTATTTTTCTTTATCTTCCTTAGTTTGCAATATACTCATTGCTTTATTCCAAAACCATAGCTTCACTGCATTTTTTTTTCTGATATGTAATGTATCACATTATTTCCTGTACTTAAATATTCAGATAAGGTAATGTAATATCTACTGTTGGAGTGATTCAGCTCCTATATGTTCCAATGTATGTTTCTCTGTTTAATGTTGCTCGTTGTTTGTGTTGTAGCTTATCTACCTAGGTACTAAAAGATTTATTCCTCTTTAAATATCCCTCAACAAACTTCTTTACTTGTTTTCACTGTGTTCAGCCTCCTCTTCATAAGTCTTAGTTGATCTCACATTTTTTACTGCAAACACATCTCTACACCAAACCCTAGAGCTTTCAATTCACTCATAAATCCAAAACACCTACAGTTATTATTGTCATTTATCTCTCAAAATACAGAATCTTCTAATGATTCTGAAATTACCCACTCTGCAATTCATGTCATAGCTGCTACAAAAGATTTTTTTTCTGCAATTAATCTCATTGTTTTCCTTTTGCTCTTCCCATCTAACAGCTTTCCAAGTTTTGCATTTATAACTTCAGAGCTAAGAAAAAGTTACTTTGTGCTTTACATTATTTGAGTTAGACATTGTCCTTGATAACTCATATATCATGCAGGGAATCAGAAAACAGTTGATCACTAAACCCTGTCACAGGGGTGCTCTTGCCTCCTACTCTGTGTGATGTGGGAATGATTAGCAAAATAAGCCTTACTGGTGACTACACCTCTCCAGATGCATAGACTCAGCACATCTACTGGCAAATGAAGAGGCATCACATAGACATGGAAATGTATATCCATAGGAGAAACTTCACAGCGACTCTGGCTATTGTTACTAAATTGACTTGCAAAGTACAGAACTTTGTTATCAGGCAATTGTTACCCCATTATATGTTATATATAATATATTATACCACGGTATTCAAGGCTATAAAGACAGAGCTCTTGGGGCTGCAGTCCTCAGTAGCTCTGGCAAAGTGGGACAAATGAGAAGAGTTATATTTAGAAGGGGAGAAGATAGGGGCAGAAATTCCCAGGTGAAGACAAAGACAGAAGTAATAAGCAAGAGAAAAAAGTCTTCTGTTTGTTTGTTTGTTCTTTACTGCAGGAAAGAAAAACAGAGCAGGTGAAAGAAAGACTGAAGGTACAGTTGTATGCTGTGTGAAAGCAGTTCACAGAGAGGAACAACATGAACCTTTCTTACTCAAAGCTCCTCTCAAATACTGCAATATGAGAGATGATTTAGCATTTGAATACAGAGTGCATTCTCACCCCTTTTTTAATGCAGGGATTATAAACCCAATCTAGGTATATAATTCAAGCAGAGAGAGACACTTTGGGTGCCTGCCACAAGTAGGAGCAAGCAGAAGGGAACACCTGAAAAGAGAATCCCGTCTTCTTGGCACAAGCGTACATGAATGTTAGGAAGTTTTTTCAGTTTCTGCAGTGATATGCCCAGGTAAATCAGTGTATAAGTGGTTAGATAAGCACATAGACTTGAAAGAAGCTACACTGTTTCATCATCTGTCTTTCAAAACAAAAAACAAACAAACAAAAAAACTCATTTGTATTTATCATACTATCTAATTCTGCCAATTTAACTGTCACTGAATAAATACCTTAATCTGTGAGCAATTTCACCAAAATCAACTCTTCTCCCATACTGATGTTCAATTCAGCATAACTCAGAGTAACAAAATATGATTCACTTTTACCCCCTCACAGACCCCTAAAAAACAGTTATCATAGACTCTATTATTGAATCTTCCTGTTTCCAAGGTTAAGTGTGTCTTAACAGTATTCTGCTGTTTTCAAAATTTGGAGTTTTCACCAGGGCACTTTTATATCCCTGAATGAAAGGTCAGGACAGATTCTCAATTGGTATCAATTGGCACAAATCGACAAGCTTCCATGGAGCTGAGTCTATTTACATCAAATTTCTTCCTGGCCTCCTGAGAACAAGATTTTATTGTTATCATTATAATTCTAATGGCTATCAATGTAATAACATTTATACAATCTGTTTTCTGAAACTTGAGCTTATGAAAGGAAAACAAAACAACAAACCTACTTTCTCTTTATTCATTTTCTTATTAAGTCCACGTGGAGAAAATTACCACTCTAAAATAATTGGGTATATATTCTTGTTCTTGCAAGCATGAAAAATTTTTCAGCAAACATGATTGCATGAAATGTCCCTTGTAATAGGCTCAGTGGTTCTCACAGCTAATTGTGACATTATATCATAAGAAAAGGCCCATAATGCTCCTCTACCATTGAACTGAAGAAACAAGCATAGTAATATATGCACAGAATTTATCCCCAAGCCTCTTGCTCAAAGACTGAAGCTGTTGCCTGATAATGGGAACAGTATTCAAAGCAAATTAATAACAGTTATGTTATCTCTAGAACTATTTTGAGAGACCAGGTGTATGTATGATGTCCCCTGACTCCCAGGTACAGAGAATTCAGGATTTACTCCCACCCCACACCAGTGGGATGTGCACTAAAATGCCAGTTTTCCTGTCCAGGTGGTCCTGCATGGGGAGCAAGGAGGCCCACCAAGGCTGAAAGCTGGGATGAGGCTGGGCAGAGCCCAGCTACAGGAGAGATCCTCCTACTGATAACCAAAGAGCATTGAGTTCCCATAGCTGATTCTGCTCACAAACAGCACAAATTAACATGGATCTGTGATAGCAGACATTTGGGTTTGGATGGACTAAGAGTTGCCAGGCAACACAGTGACCCTTTTTGTTCAGACGCATTGTTTTGTTAACTGTAATTTTATATACTACCTCTGCTTTAATGAGAGATACCTAGTAAATTATACAGGGAGGCATTTCACTGAAGAGAACACAGGCACCCTGAGAAACTCCAGCTGTTATTCAGCAATATTTATTATTCATATGCCATCCCAGTTTTCTGTGTGAGGCACTTCACACTGTAACAAAGCAGAAAGCAAAGAAGCTATCAGTTGACATCTGGCAACTCTGAACTCTAACTGTTCGATCCTATAGTCTTCAGTCAGTTTGCTCCTGGCTTGAGCTGATTTTCACCTCCTAGTGAATAATGCACAGTAGGTGACCAAATGAGCCCAAGAAATTCTCTAATATAATAATAGGCTTCATTTATCTGATGGGTATTTTTCTGATATGTATCTTCTCCTTTCATCTAGAGAAGGGCATAAGGATGTGATAGGTTGAAAACAGTTTTGTTTGCCACCATCTTTGGTATACCAGGCTTCAGGTTGGCCAAAAAAAACATTCCGTTGTGTCTGATGCAGGTGTGTTTTCAGCTGAGGGTCTTTCAGAAGAAATGCTATTCATGTATATTCAGCAAACATCAGAGGGACTGTAACATACAGGTAGGAGAATGAAAGAAAAACCTAGTTAAATTTCTCTTCCTTTCATTATCATCTCTGACTTACTTCCCCTCTGGATGATGTAGTACTTGAGAAAAGTTCCAAAGCCTAGGGGCAGTTAAACCCATCTGCCTACCCACAGCACCCTGAAATCACAAGGCAAATGCACCGATAGACTGTGAATGATGAGCCTGGTTGACCTACAGAGCAAATGTTTGATTTCAGGGGACATTGTGAAAAATTCCGAGCCCAGATGGACATATCATCTCTGATATTTTTCTAGGATATGCTTTGTTGAAAAGTGTATTTTCCAGAGATGACACATTTGGGGTCATCTTTTTGGTCACTGACAGAGCTTTGTAGACCTGGTAAGGATGGGTATAAACAACAAAATTTCCCATATACTTCAGGTAATGGATGACAACAATTTTATACAAAAGTGATTGTCATTACTTTCATTAAGCTTTCAGGTCTGTGGAAAAAAAAAAAAAATCAGATTCATAAATAATAGCAAAAACACATGACAGAGAACAAAGTGATGTACTATTCAATAATGCCATGGATACTAGGAGAGTAGGCAGAACTGTGGTGAGCAAGGGAGAATTATGATGCCATATGGCAGCAAACCTGCACAGAAAAAGCAGATGTAAACCCACAGCAGCAGCAGCTGCTGTAAGGGACTAAGGGACAGGGAACTCATAAAAAAAAAAAAAAAAAAAAAAAAAAAAAAAAAAAAAAAGAGGAATAGAAAAACCTTGGTGTGTTCAGTGTCCATGCAATGAAAATTCTTACTATAGCTCTGAACTTGGATTAATTACTATTGCTAAATACTGCAGTGGAGTGGTGCAGAGTCCTAAGGGTGTTTTCTTGGGTATGACTCTTCTGACACATAAGAACATCTCCACTGTCTCTGCCATGTCGCTGTTCCTTGCCCCTCCATCCTTCCCAAAATGATTCCTGTGTTCTTATGAAGATGAAATAACCTTGAAGAACCAGTTCTGTACCTAATCTGAAAATTCCCTACATACATCTCTTCAATAAGAAGGTGATTTAGATATGGCATGTAACCAACAGTAGAGCAAAGGAGCCATGAGTCAATTCCCAGCCTCCACTCTTTAATCCTGGGCTGCACTGACTTGTGGTGAGGAAGAAAAGACACATGCAGATAAGTGTTAAAGAATAACCTTTACCAGAGGCTGCTCCACCCAAATAAATGTAGCAATAGCCTCTCTTATGAGTATGCAGAAACCTATAACATCTCTAACACCATGGAAGGAAAAAATCCTAATTAAAATACAGACCCTTACAAAGGGAGGTTGGAATATTGTATTGTTTACGATTTCGTGTTTGAATGTGCTCATATCTGTTACAAAAACAGCCAACATTGAACAAAATTCCCAGCAATGGTGAATCCATCAAAACTCTGAATAAGTTGTTCCTCTGCTTAATTAGTCTCACCATAATATGCTAATCAATGGTAAATAATTGCTTTTTAATGACAACCACTCTGTGCAGCCTTTAATTACCCACAAGTTTCCTGTAAATCATCACCATCTCCAACCAAGCAGTAACATACCCACTAATAGCTCTGAAGCTTCATAAAAATGTTTGGTGATTTGGCTCTCTCATCCAAGTTGCTCAGCCTTGTCCCTCCAAAGTCAGATACTTATAGCATATTAGCATATTTGGAGAAGATCAGAATATAGACGGGGAAAGGGAAACTTTCACTTGTGTTTATTAGTTAGAGTTTGGCTTTTACATAGCTGTTTTTCTCTTTTGCTAAACACATGCATTTAATTTGTAATAGATTGGGAAAAAAAAAAAAAAAAGAAAGAAAGAAAAGAAAAAAAGAGAAGAGAAGAGAAGAGAAGAGAAGAGAAGAGAAGAGAAGAGAAGAGAAGAGAAGAGAAGAGAAGAGAAAAGAAAAGAAAAGAAAAGAAAAGAAAAGAAAAGAAAAGAAAAGAAAAGAAAAGAAAAGAAAAGAAAAGAAAAGAAAAGAAAAGAAGAAAAGAAAAGAAAAGAAAAGAAAAGAAAAGAAAAGAAAAGAAAAGAAAAGAAAAGAAAAGAAAAGAAAAGAAAAGAAAAGAAAAGAAAAGAAAAGAAAAGAAAAGAAAAGAAAAGAAAAGAAAAGAAAAGAAAAGAAAAGAAAAGAAAAAAAGTGTCCTCATTTCATTTTGTATGTATTACATATGGGAAAAGGCTTCCATGTGGCAGCAGTGATCTTAACAGATGCTCCCCTTTGGGCAAACATGGGCTCTTAATGGAAAAAGTGCTGACCAATGTGCCAGGTACCTTATCTCAATGGAGTATATTCATTTGGAAATGAAAGTTTAGTTTCATTCCCATGTTCCTTATTTATGACATTAGCTGCTAGCCATTATTCTGCATCACAAGCAATGTTTAACTTAAAGATATTCACATCAGACATAAAAGCAGGGAATTGGAACTTAAATCAGTTAATGAACACAGTTGGTTAAATTGTCAACCTAACCCATGAAAAGGGAGATTATAATTGCAGCTTATTCTTCAGCTGTCACTCATTTCTCTTACGGGAAATTATTGTTGCTTTTTACATGGAATCATCAGTCAGACTCATGGGTGCCTGATGAACTGTGATAAAATGCACATAGGAAACATAAAGAGTCAAGTCATTCATTACTTTCTCTTGTACACCACTTGTAGACAAGGTGCCAGCTGCAGGAAAATCTCTCTCTGCCCCACACTTCAGTTGCAATAGGCCTATTATTCAGTGCCAGGCTATGGTTTCCTAACTTTTCCGGCATCAGCTTAATAGTAGCGTCAGCTGGGCATCATGCCACGTACATCAGCTATGCCTCATTTACCCTCCTGCTCCCAATTAGCTCGATCATGATGATAAAACCAGGAGAAAGACCTTTGGATGGAAAGCACATATTTATTTGGCCAACAGTCTAGTAAAAGGAAGGAAGGATGGGGAACTCATAAAGGGGAGGAAGGATGGATTGTGATTTTGGCTGTTGTGCAAATGCTCTGCTTGACTGCCACTTCTCTCAGCCTCCTCTTCTCACCCCCCACCCCCACCCCCAACTGAGATAATTCTTTGCTTTGCTCATGGGAGTCTTGTGAGCCACCCAGATGCCACTGTGACAAGACACAGAAATGGCTATAAATAAAACAGACCAAGAACTTAAAATAGCAGGATTAAACACTCATGTTGACAGACCTACAGTAACTTGCTGATGTCTGTTCATCAAAAATCTTTGTTGAATTTCATGTCATCATATTTTGTTTGCTGTTGCTGTTAGGTTGTGAAGCAGTCATCTCAGCTGTAATCCAAAAAGCTGAGTGCAGTTATTCTGGGCAGAAGAGAGAAACCTTCTGCCTTAAGATCTTTGTGCAAGAGTTACAAGCCACAGCAATATAGCTCTGAGAGAGAGCACTTTGTCTTTTGTCCAGCACACAGGGTGATTAAGGCTTACGGAGACCACAAGACTCGAGATGCAAGCAAAGTTTACTATACACTGTACCAGCAAGGGAAATTTGCAAGTCCCTGCTGTTGACTTCGTGACATTATTGGGCAGTGTATGGACAGATCACTTAAATGCAAAGATCCTGCAAAATCTTATAGAAGTGTTCCCTGTTCCAAAACAGACAAATTGAGGAAGACATGCAAAATCCAATGGATACAAAGAACATCTTTATCTAGCAAAAGTCTGGAGCTTAAGATTTCTTACATTTTGGCTTTTAGGCTCAGTTTCTGTGACCTGTTGCTCATTCCCTTAGAAATCCTTTTCCCTTTGTGATTCCCGGTGTCCTAAAGGGAAATGTTTCTTTTGAAGACAATGGCACTAAACTGATGTTGTTGTGTGAAGCCCTCCAGGAAACCCATACCTAGTAGTCTCATGATGTTTAAGGTCTGCAAAGCCAGTCTGGAAGTTCCAGCATCCAACACAGGGCACACTGCAGTCTCAGAGCAGAGATGTGTCAAAAGCTAAGCTAAAGGTCCCACCCAGACCAATTGTCTGTTCCAGGTCAGAAAGATGTTGAATGTCAGCTGCAGATCCCATCTGATCAGGCCTTGGGCCTGCCCCTTCTTGCCATTATTAGAATGGTCAATTTGGGGCTCAAAATGCAACTTTTTTCCTAATTTTGGCCCCAGGATTTTGTCATAGTTTGTAGTTTTGGCTGTGACCCTCCATTCATCAAAGAAAGTGACAGTGACAGTGAAAGAGAAAAAGAGAGAGATTGACATGTGATGCCATTTTTATGCCATCTGGTAGTAATGCATATGGGCAAAACACCATTTAGAAGGCTTCTTATAATGTTTACCTACAGAGATCTGCTAGTACATTAGTGCAACTTTTCCTAGTAAGATTAGTTCTCAGAATGACTGCATCCTTTAAAACTCATATTATTTATACCTATATTCTTTAAAAGTAATGTCCATGTTCCACTTGAACAGGCTTTCTGTGGGAGTCATCAACTAGAGTGTAAATAGCTTATAATACCTACATATTTGTATGTGACTCCTACTCCTGTTTCAAACACTGAATTTGTTGTGCATAACAGATATCCTAGTATTTGACTTCACTGAAAAGTTTTAGTTATTCTTTAGAGATCAAATGGAAATCTGTATTTACCAACTCTCTAGGAATTCATTTTATTTAATCTCAATTGTAATAAACATCTGTCTGTTCCCTTTCACATTTCTTTACTAATTTGAAGACTAACACATCTGTTTCCTTCTAGCAATCATAATTCCAATGATTATAAAAATTAACCCCAAGTGTCATTGAAAGCCTTAAGTCCTTATTGAGAAGACTGATTTTCATCCTTGGAGTGTGCTCAGAAACACACAGTCTTATTCTAGGATTCATGTGATCCCATCCCTTTTTAAAGTACCTGTCCAAAAGGTATATGCTGTGATGTCTAGAACACATTACCAACTTTGCTCACACAAACTAATAACATAGTTAATAGAGCTCACTCTCATGTTTATAGAAAAGGCTGCTGAGCTTCTACATGATCTGAATATGTTATGTAATTATATGACCTCCATAAAACAGTGAAGTGAATAGCAGATTTACTTTGTTAAAGCAATAAAAGATAACAACAGATGCTAATATCCCTAATCTTTCTCCTCTATGCACAAGACAGAACGTCAGTGACAGAGAAACATCTCGATTTCACCAGTATTTGGAATGCTTTCCATTTTTCCTTCAGAAGATTTTCTACCAGGGCATTGCAACCCCAAGCATTCTGTCATCATTCTTCAAATAATTAACAAGGAGATCATTTTAGTTGGGCAAGTCTTTGAATACACCCATTGCTCTGTAACATGGGAACATCCAAAAAATTGGATGGTTGTGCAATGGCATTTATACGCAATATCAAATAATCTGGAACACTATATGAAGAATATCACAAAAGTCACGGACAGGAAGTCTCCTTTGCAGCCAAAAGAAAATGCTGTTTTTTGACTGAAATAAGAAGTGGAAGAAATGCTTGCTTTCTTAAAAAAAAGTACTTTGGTGCCAAACATTTTGGAGACATTGTTGAAGAACAGTCCTTCCTCACATAGAGGTTATCCCTGTGATGTTGCCAAGGTCAGTGCTTGGGTGGGTGATTTGCCAAGTAAGTGCCAGTTGTGTAATATATACTGTAGCAGGCATGGAAGCAGATTTTACTTTCACACCCGCCTTCTGAATTGACATTCTTTGCCTCTTTTGTGCCAATGTTGCTTCTCTGTCCCATTCTGTGCCCTCTCTTTTCACTGGAGTGCCCTCACCGCTCCCATATAAACTGAATGTCCCATTGTTTGCAAGAAAGCAGGACTTGCTGAATATGGATTTTATGGAAGTCACACAGGAAAGACAGACTGTATAACTTGCTACATATCTAACTCATGTGGTGACCCTACAAGGAGTATACTATTTCAACATAATCTTCATATTTTGTCATATGTACTTATCTATCTTGTATAACAGGGATTGGAATAGCTCTTCATTCCTTAAAAGATCTTCTTTCTCTTCAAACCACTCTGTCTTCATGTTTCTATAATTTATGCTTTACCTTTCTCCTCTCCCATATCTTTATTGTCTTCAGATATCTTTCTTTTAGGGTTTGCAAATTTCTGTTGACTAAATAATGAGGTGTTTTCAGTCAAGTCCCTAACAACTTAGCATAGAAGCCTATATGAACTTAAGCATCCTTCTAAGTGCTGACACTTTCATGCATCCTCTCAAGTAGGCAAACCAGGTTCACTGAAGACTTTCTAGAAGCAAGTGTTAACAGGCAGGTATGTTCATGCAGTCAAATGATAGAAATTGTTGCACAACATTGGAAGTCCTAGGTTTCTGAAGGTTAGATGTGTCCATGTCTGGCTGAGCTGGAGAGTGAGATCCGAGAGTGAGATCCCTGTTTTGCATATATTGCTTTTAGTGCAGACCTTGTGTAGACCACAATTTCTTCCTTCTTTGGGACTCTATCTGTGAGTGGTGGGAGCAGGGCAGGATGAGCAGGCTGAACAGGGGCCATATCTCAGGAGTCTCACACCTACTCCTTGGTGGCCAGAGTAGGAGAGCAGCCTTTTATCCTTTGAAGTTTTATAGTAAACTCATCCATTCCAAGAGCCAAGAATAAGCCAGAGAACAATAGTTACTCTGAGGGTTTGGATGTATATGCAGGTTACCTCAGCTGTGCAGGTCTTCACTTGTCATTCAAGCAGCTGTATTAATCAGAATGCATGCTCTGATCCTGGGGCAAGCATTAGGTGTTTCTACTTAGCTTGCATCTCTTTTATTGTGGCCTAATCCAACTCAAGCTGCTTTTTCCTATTACCCCAGGGTGTGCACGTAGGCAATTACTGCAGTTCAGCCAGTGTTTGGTCAGTTGTTAAATATAGTAACATGATGGGGTGTGGGAGCCCTGAGTCATAATACCTTTAGTGAAATGCTCTAAAATGGATCACTTAAACTGCTCCTTGGCTCAAGAATGAGCCCAAATGTTAAGCCAACCGAGTAGTGTATTAAAGTATTTTGTGTATGTCTTTTAGCCACAAGAGACAGAAGGGACTTCATTGTGTAGGGCTCATCAGGCCTCCAGGGATTTGTGAGATCCAATTAATACATCCTCTCAAGGGTGGCTGCTGCCACTGCAGAGTGACTGTTCGTCAGTCTTATATCTGATATGCACAGTTTCAGCAGAGTCCTTGCTATGCAATGATTTTGCCATGGGGAATTCCACTTATGAGAATTCTTTGGAGGCAAGTTATTAGTTACTCATCTACTGATGTCTGCTATCAATAGGAAACCAACAAAAAAGAAACCCTGATGGGAAAAGAGGAAAAATGACTTTTTGAAAAGTCTGGACAATATGCTTTTTTATTTCCAATGAGAACTGTGGTTTCATCTAAGCAAATGCCAGAGTAAGTCATTAAGAAATCATGGTTAACACTCCATTTAGAGTGCCTGTTAAGAGTTTTCCAGTTCTAGGTTCATGAACATGCAGAAACAGAGGGACATTGCATTTGTATGAGGAGAGATTAGGAATGCAAACTCATGAATTTCTTCAGAAATGTTATTTACTATGTCACATTTTTTAAATGGGAAGATTAAGTCTGCAGATGCTACTCTTTGATGCACTTTGAATTATACTTTGAATACTTTGCAAGACACTTACATCTGCACTTTACTGTAACTAAACCCAGAAGAATAGCAGCTGTAGCCATCTTTTTTTTTGGATGTATTCCTCTTTTCAGGAATCTACATAGACAGAAATCTTGCACAAGCTTCCTGATGTTTCTTTGGAGAATTTGATTGCACAAAGTATCTTTAAGTAGTTTAACTTAATTTGGAGGGGGAAAAAAAAATAATAATCTTGCAGAACACATGAGAATGTATATCTTGCCTATGGCAAAATATATTTTATACTGATTTAAAATTATCTTTTCCTAAGCTGACTTTGTGAGTAACATCCTTAGTGGGAGATTTTATTCCTCCAGCTCTTCCTACAGTAAATCAGTTATTCTTTCCTAACAGTCACTGTTTATTAACTTCCTTCCTATCAGAAATTGTGACAAGATGTTCAAATTATCTCATTCTTCCATATCCTGTATTTAATCAGAGACCTCATTTTATCTCACTATTTCCACAATTATATTACTCAATGTACTTCATATCTATGTTAATTTAGGTACATGTTAGTGCATATTTTCACAGAACTTATGGTTCTTCACAAATAACTAATAACACAACATATTAAGTTTACTTTTTTGGATTTCCTTAAATTCTCAGGTGGTAATCCAACTTCTACAACCTTTGAGTATTTGTAAAAGAGTTCACTGCCACATGATCCATTATCTTTCCCATAACTTTTCTCATCTAAACTCCATTGGAACAAGTGTCTGTCTTTTTCTTTTTACTTTCATTTTCACATTCTTTTGCTCTCTTCTCCCTCCTCTTCTATCAATTCTCTGGCATCAGCTTCCTCTTCATTTTCTCTTTCCCAATACAGGGTAGAGAAAAGAGAGTGAGTCTGATCCAAATTGTGCAATACATTAAAATGATGCAAAAGAAGATAACTAATCTGGGGGCCAAAAGCCCTCTGTGTCTTGATTGCCAGACCCCCACAAGTTTGCATTTCCACAAGCTTGGAAACGGCACTGATTCCCATCTCATTGCATTCCAATATCACAAGGGAAACTACACTTGCAGCTGAACCATTAGGCTCAAAAAGTGGAAGGGAATTAAGATGGGATAAATTTAGCTTTTCTTCAGTTAATAAGTGTAATGAAATGTTTTAAGAGTTTGAAATTTAAATTAATTGTGACATAAGTGCATGGACAGTATTTTGCCTTAATTAGGAACCACTTATTAAAAAAAACACTGATGTGTCTCCACTTTGCTCATAACTTGCCTTTATCTTGTTACCCAATAAATACATTTATTTCTGTTAAGGGGCAACGGTTAAAGAAAAAAAAAAATGAGAGAGAGATTAATATTAACCCATCAGTGCACATCACTAGATTCTCTATCCTCTTTTGGGGGGTTGAAGACAATGTTTTCTGTGTAACTCACATTCCTTGAGTGCTTGTATTTTTAACTGACTTAACAGTTACCCCTCATAAAAAAAAAGCTTACATGTTTTGCTACTTCTGTGACACTGTCCTGGAGAAATCCATTTGTAGATCACAGTGTTAGGCTAACATCTCAGCTCACTTTAGGGAAATGTCACAACATGTCCTGCCACATGGTTTCTCCTGATATAAAAGCCAGAACATTGAAAGCATTGTTTCATTTTGCTGGGCTTATTACCAACTCCTTTTTCAGGCACCCATCATCAGATATATCCTTCAATGGATTTGCAGTCTGCTCTAATTTAGTTTTGAAGATTATTCCAGCTTTTGGTGTGTCAATAATTGGGCTATTGTGACCTTCAGGGAATTCAGAGGAAAAAGCACAGGCTGCAGAAAGAAGAATTTAGAAAAATGACAATGAAATCAATCTATCTGACAAAATTCTTGTTGCAGTTGCAGCTATTCTGTAAGTAGTTTTCATCTTAAAAAAAAAAAAAAAAAAAGAGTTTATTTTTGCATGCCCAAAGTCTGCTCATGGTATTATCTGAAATGCAATACTTGAAACATAGCAGAGTACAAATGTGAGGTGAGAAATTCCTAATACAATTCATTAGGGTATCTAAGCAACCAACCAGAGGACTGGATGTGCTGTCTCATGGCCTTCTGAAACTTTACAGTACCTGCCACTCACCAGTGTGGCCCACTCTGACAACAGACGTAAAAATAGAAACTTTGATAAATCTGATCCCAGGAAAAGCAATACAATTAAGCTGTGTTTTAGCATCATAGACCTATCATCTGAAGTATTCAAAAGAGTTGTTACAAGCTGACAAGAATAAACTTTCCATCTCTGCTTCATTCACCATGATGTGCCTCTCACTGCTTTCTTCTCTTCCTCAGCCCTACTCTCCCCTCCTCCTTCCCTTTTCAACTCCTAGTTCTTTCACTGCTGCCCATTCAGACCTTGCCCTCTTCATTCAGTTTCTGCTTCTCATTCCCCTTTGCCCGTTCCCCACCCTGCCTGCTCCTTTTTGGGTTCAGTTCTTCTTGTTTCAGGCTTTTATTTCTCTGAGGGATTTGAATAATCACTCCTTCTTTTTTGATCTCATTGTCATCTCAATAGGTCTTGCTGCCTTCCACCCTTTCCTCAAAAGGTAGGTTTCCAAAGAACGTATCCCCTCCAGAAAGGAGGAAAGAGACCTCTGAAACTCACTGACCCTTTCTAAATTGGATGCCCCATTGTGTATCATGGAATTAGGCATTTTTCCATTGTATGAGAATGTTAACTTTGTTAGTGGATATTTTTTTTTAATGAGCACATTAAATTCCTCCTTAGCCTGAAAAAATGTAACTTTTTCTATGACTCTATCATGATTGATTTATTTCTTCCCTCGGCTGATGATCAGTTTTAACAAGCCTATAATTTACTCAGGCACTAAATTTTACATAAAACAATAGGAGGAGGAGTAGCCCTTGCTAAAGGCCAAATAGATGCTTTAATAGTATACAAACTGGGAATCTAAAACAAGGCAGATATACAGTTTATACTTTTAACCACATTTTCAAAATGCCCCTGAAATCTTACATCTGCAGCTAAATACTCTTGAATGCAACTATGCACAGCTGAGCATCTGATCACACCAATCGGGCAGAGGAGTTTTCCCTATCTGTTCTTATACTTTGCCATTGGTCAGGTCAAAGAACCAGACACAAATACTAGGTATCTTAGAAAGACATTACTGGAGTGTTTTGTATCATACCAACCAGCAATAAATTAAAGTAGAAAAGTAAAATAAGGAACAACTCTGCAGCTGGTATCTAAGGCTGGATGTTTCTTTTCACAATATATGGAAAATTCAATAAAAGAAAATTCTCAGTGTTATGCAGTCAAAGCCACAAAGCAAGAAGACCCTGAGCCAAACATCTCCAAGGGTCGAGGATAATAACATAAGGCATTCAGTTAAGCTTTTCGACCTTATAAATTCTCTTAATGGCAGACCACTGCAAGTTTGCTTACTGCTCTTGTAGTTAGGTCAGGAAATGTTAAAACTTTTTTTTTTTTTTTCTTTTCTTTTCTTTTTTTTTCCTGCGGTACCCAAAAATCAGGGTACTAAATAAGCATTCAAAAATAAAATGAATGCAGAACCATATGGTTAGTTCTGACTACCATCTTGTAGAAAAAAAATAAAAAAATCACTCATGCTTCTGTTCTGTACTACAGATGGTTGTGATGGACAGCTTCATGCAAAGCTATATTTCTGTTGCTAAGAAAATGTGAAGACAATTCTGAAAATCTATTTATGGAACATCGTGCTTCTACTGCATACAGGGATAGATAACTAGAAAATACCTTTTAAGAATTGCCATTTATGTTCTATATTCTGCTCAATATATGATCATGCAAGCATCTTAGCAAATGGAAAAATTCTGTTATGACCAATGTAACACTGGATCCAGCCTGAAAAAGTATCCCTTCTCTTTTATGACTTTCCTTTCAGTTCCCATAATTATTTTTCTACCCATCACACTGACTCTGTTGTTACTTGATCTTTTTACCTGTAACTTGTGCATCATAACATTTGGTAATATTGTCTAAGCTTGCTAAGTCAGATTGAATGGTCTTTTGAAGTAACAGTGGTCTGTAGTAGATGCATAGTAGACACACATCTGACTCATCAGCTTATTTCCATGGACTGTTGACTAGAGAAAAATAAATAAATAAATAAAAACGGTATGTACAAGGTATCTCTTCCTTTACACTGGTAATTCCCATTCATCTCAACAGTTTTCTTTTTAATGGAAGATGTAAATCAATGAGTAACTTTAGCAGATGGATTTTCATTTTAGGTTTCCTATAATACCGGGCAGTAATACCCAAAATGTTCTATCTAAAGATATCAAAATATTGCAAAACATATATATTTAGATTAAAATATCTCAGAATAATCTCTTCACAAAACATAAGAATGTTAATTTTAACAATGTCAGAAATACATTTTAATGTCATCTGTCTGTGACCATAATAATGTGAATTTCAGTCTGCTCGCCCTGAACTGGAAAGAAGAGAAATTCAGCCTGTTACCCCTCCTCCTCCTCTTTGCCCTTTGCAAGAATTTAAATAAGATTTCCGCATTTACTTTTATCACTTACATTCTGTTTCATAAATAAGCTGTTTTGTATAACTGCAGATAGCACACGTTCACAGGCATTCCTGTTCTACATTCAGTTTCTACTAGTTTGCATAATTTTCTCTTTAGGGATTCTTACAAAAAGTGACAGGGGGATGGAAGTCTTTTTTTTTTTTACCCCTCAGCCATGAATTCCATCTGTTGTCATGGCACTGAACCCAGTGTTGAATAGCAGCCAGCATTGCTTTTGATGTTCTGTAGGATTAGTAGAGATGTCTGATGTTATTGTGCAAGATTATTCATAGGAATAGTTCTACCTGAGCTTTATGCAAATGTTCAGTTGCTAAATTAATAAATGAATATGGTATGCCACCAAAGTTCACATTCTGGGGGAATTTCCTTGGACCTTTGCTATTTCCATTGTGGCACAAAGAAAGTTTTTGCAATTACTGTCATTTCTACAGACACAAACTGATACATAGCAACATTTTGTTAGAGGCGGTTGAGAAAAAGGAACACCATACAGATAATGAAGTATAATTGATGATCTGTAGCTGACGACCTGATGAGGACAAACATTATTTATGTTGTCTTCTAATCAAAATTTCTCATGATTTGTCTCTACCTTTGTTTCTGCTGTTTTTTACTGAGCTATCAAAGTTCTCATTGATCCTAATAGTTATAGGTGTACTTCAGTGCTCAGGACATGCACCTTGTCCTATTTCAAATCCTCAAATCTCTTTATAGACATTAATCAAACTTTCTCAGTTGTACATAGATATTAAAAAGATAAGTATCAATACTGCTTAGGAGATTTTTCTGCCATTTCTTTTTTTTATCAAAGGTTATTGGTCTATCACTAATTTCTATTGTTTACAGATACAGATCAGAAACCATGAAGAATTTTACAATGCTTATGATCTTCATCACCGGAAATATTTCCAAGTTTCAAGATGGAGTTCCTGGTCAATACAGAGAACATCACACCTCTGTGGTGTGATGCTCTATGGCATGAGCTCAGACAAAGGAAGCAAAAACATTTTTCTGCAATGGAGAAGGACAGCAAATGACCAAGGCTAGGCTTTTCCTGTAAGTAAGAAACCAAGTTTGCTTCTGTTAGTCAGGGAGTAACCAGGTCATATTGGGCCAGGGCAATGGCTTTCACCTTGAGGGGAAGAAGAGAGAGCAATTGACACCTTCTGTACTCAATCTTTCCTCCCTGCAGGAGCAACAAATCCATTTATTGTACCATTTCCCATGGAGAGGCAGTCTAGCACTTCATCCTTGTAAGAGTAACTTTTGTTTTTGCCTCTGCTGCTGAGATCTTCTCTCAGCTTTGGCCTAGGAGAGTAGCCTAGTGGATGAGTCTTTCTCACAGAAGTGGAAGATGGGTCTAAGACGCAGACCAGACTCAACAGAGGTGTAGATATGGTATCCCACAATGAAGGTATGTGCATCAGTACTGTCTGTCCTCTACTGCTTCAATAAAATGATTTAAAAGAGAGTGACTGCTATCCTGAGAAGATGAATAAGAACTAGGTAATTTCTTTTTAACTTCTCAAATATTATTGATTTGCACCCCCTTAGATTTACATAGTATTCCCAGATTAAGAAAACAAAAAGGTATTTTTTTTCCTAGATTCTTTATTTTCATATCAGTTGCCGCACAGCCTACATGGTTCTCAGGAATGGCATTGGACTCTTATAAGTGACCATAGTTTACACTGTCTTTTCCACATTTGAAACCTCTTTACATGAAATCGTGCAGTCAGCCCTGCTGGTGTTTATGTGGAGTAAATCCAATGATTTCAAGAATAGTAATCTGAATTCACTTTGGTGTAATGTAATGCTATTAAAGTAATCAAACAGCTTTGGATTAGAAATGCAAGTATAGAAAACAGATATACTTGCCTTGCAGCTCAGTTGCTGCCAGGGCAGTTTTCAGAGGTTTCCTAGGGAAAAGGATAAGGTTGGATTTCTTGGGATAGAGGATGGAACAGAGTTTCAACTGTGGGTACCTTGCCCTGACTGGTTAGCCATTGCTTTACATTAATTTCATGCTTCTGCAAACTATCATTTATTCAGTGGAATTACGGAGCTTTAAAACTGTCATAAGAAATATGCAAAAAGGACCTGGTACAAAGTTGATAGAGGCTGTTTCTTGTTTAATTCAGAAAAAGTCAACATCATTTAGTTTTTTTGGGAGTCAACTGGCAAAAATTTGGAATTTTTTGTTTTAAAAGTAGAAAATCATCATGGTTCACTCAAATAACAGTCCTTTTCCTGTTTTCTAAAATGGCTTTTCACCAAAATCTTCAACTCAGCCTATTAAATGCATATTTTGTAGCTGATGTATCAGTGTCTGTATATATGCAACACCACATGCGGATTATTAGGATATGGCTAGACAGTAATTTGGTTTTGAAGCAGAACAGCTTAGCCACTGGTGAGACAGGGACTGGACACTCACTTTAAACCAATCCTTAAATCTCATTGCTGCATGATGCCTCAGTCCTCAGCAGCTACAGCCTGCAGCAGATACATAGCAAGGGAGTGCTTTTAGCTCAGAAACTCTGCTGAGCGTCAGCTGCTACCCTGCTTACCTCTCTTTTTGACCTGTGTTCCTCAGCAGGACTGAGAAAGAGATTGCCACTGCTGGAGATATGGATGATAACTATAGCCTTGTTTTTTAGTGAAGGGAGAGGACAAGAACACACCATCATTGAAGCAAACACTGAACCCAGAGCTGCTCCACTGCATGGTCAGGAGTCTCCTTTGCTGCACCATAGTATGAAAAGGGTGGTAGAGTACTGACAATGATAGTGCCACAGTGATCTTAGTCTAAGGTCAACCACAGCTTTTTTTTCTGGTTTCCATGTGACACAAGGAAATGGAAAAAAAAAAAAAAAAAAAAAAAAAAAGAATTTGGAGTTCATTTGCAGTTTGAATTGCATTTGTTGGTAGTGAAAGAATCTCTCCCTAATATCATGAATAGCATTTACTCCCTGCATTAAGTATTCAGTGGAGAGGCTGCAGGAGCAGATGCATGCCATTTGTAGTCTGTAAAATTAAAGAATGCCTTTTCACTGGTGATTTGATTTATAGAACATCCTTTTTAGGCTCCCAGTGCACAGGCGCAGTACTGCAAGCCGAACACGAGCCTGAGAGCTGTGTGGTAAGCAAAGATGCACATGCATTTGCAGCAGCTTCTTTCACTGAGATCACTTTCATTTTTCACTGGTTTAGTTTTGTGGGTTAGACTGAGCTGTCTTTCAGAAAGCAGAGTAGGGCTCGATTCTCTCTGCCCAAAGGGAAGAGTCTGATACAGTGAATATGGGTCATGATATTTAACTGTGTGAATTATACTCGGTTTCAAGTTAGTATTATCTCATGCAGCCTATAGATAAGATATCACTGCAGGAGGAGCATATAAGTCCAAGGCTAGAATGATCCTGTCTCCTCTCAAGAGCCTTCCTTGGCTACTGAAACATTTATTCTCATTCTCAAGGAGATCAAAGAGCAGTTCTCTTTCTTAAAAAAAAAAAAAAAAAAAAAAAAAAAAAAAAAAAAAAAGCTGCTAAAGAAATATTTTATATCGGTGTTTTTAAAAATTACACTGTATTATTTGCATTTCATTTGGCTTTGCCCTGCACTGAGAGTGTCTTCAGAGATAGGAGTCTCTGATAAAAAGTACAGTTGTCTAATCTGTGTCAGTCATGATGATGGATGCTGTACATATCTTGATATTATGGTTCTCGGTACTGTCAGATGGAGCTTGTAGATCAGCATAAAATTATATTTATATTGAAGTTGGGAGCAAACTGCAATTAATATGTACTGTTAACAGGTTTTCAAAAAATGGCAGGAAGCCTACTGAGCTCTCTTTTCATAACATACCACCAGCAAAACTTTTATAGATAACCTGTTTTCAAAAGACAGAGCAGCAGTGAGACAGCGAGACAGAGGCAAAGATCTATCAAAGCAAAAGCATTTAGGGCCAGATTATGAAATCCTTACTGAAGTTGTTAAGCACTTACATATCCCGTTGACTTCACTTTCTCATTAACATGAGAAAGAGTTGCACAGTTTGGCCTTTAGTGAGATCGTAGGCTTAAAAAATACACATTTGTCCACTTTCAGCTGAAGCATCTTGCCAACACTAATTCTATTCAGACTACCTAGCTAAAAGAAAATTGAATAAAGTACCTGTGGTTTGGGGTGTTGGGTTTTTGTTCTGCTTTTTTTTTTTTTTTTCCTTCTTCTTTTCCTACAGCACTTGTGTAAATTGAAATGAGTGAAATCCTGTTCAAATTAAAGAACATAACTTCTAGTCTGAGATTTAAAAAAAAAAAATCACCGTCTGCTGTATTTTCTTCCTGGCATGCCAAGCCAATCTTTCTGATACTCCATATGATTTGGATTCAGTTTCAGAAATATGTGCAGATTTCACAGGTATTCTGAAATATTTCCTTTTTATGTATAGTGAAACAACACAAGTCTTACCAACAACTGAATATTCTTGGGCAAAAACTGCCTTCAATAAGTTTGTGCTAGGAGAAAAATCTGTTTTATGACATAAAAATAAACTACAGAGGGCTTTCCTTCACCCAGTATTAGTAAGAATTATCTATTTCATACATTTACAAGAATTTCAGAATTACTTGCTACAGGTGTTTTTTTAAAGCTCCTGCAGCAGTGAAAGGGAAGGTGCTGATTCAAGAGCTCTTTTCTGTATATCCTTGAAGCTATTATGTATGTCAGACAAATGACACAGCAGAGTCTGAATGTGTACTGGGATAGTCAAACATTTCAGGGTAAACTTTCAGGTCCTCATCTCTTTCAGTGATTCTGGGGTTTAATATATGAGCATAAGTCAAGTCCTTTGAGGATTTATGTAATTTTTTTATGGAAGCTCAATATAGAGTTCCACTTGGTTTTAGATACAATCAGATTGTATCTAAAAATACAATAACACAGACATGGTTCTAGATCAGAAAAATGAATAGAATTCCTTGTTTACAGTATTTAAGAGATACTCAAGAAAAGAACCATGCAAATTCCAGGGTGGGGATAGGCTATGTCATCTGTCATAATGTCTTATGTCTTATATCTCATATCTCATGTCCGATGTCTTTCCTCACATATCATATATATCTTATGCATATATCTTATATATCATATATCACACATTGTGTTTTACATCTTATAACATTTTTTATGCTTGACTTCAAATATTTATATTATTCCACTGATGTTTTCCCCACACTTTCTCACTTGTTGCTGTTGGAGGACAATGTGTCTCACTATGTATTTTAATCTTCCTTCCCTGTTGTACTGGAAAGATTATTTCTCTGCCTCTGCAATCTATCAAAAACATTTGTTTTCCACCTGACCTTCCAAAGCCAGAAGGAAGTGACAGTCATTGAAAAGCATAAGTACAGTGCCCATTCTACTAACAATTTCAAAGCTGAACCAGAGACATTGAGTATTGAAGTATTAAGTATTGAAGACAATGAAGCTGTAAAATGTTTATTTTACAAAACACAGAGGATTAGATTAAACCATGAACCCTTGTAAATAGGGGAGTTGTACCACTGACTTCACCAGAGGCCAGAATTTCATTTTCATTGCATCCCATAAAAGATTTATGAATTCTTTACTCAATATAATATGAATATGAATTTTCTTCATAAACAGGAAAGATGCACCCTGTTCTGTAAAGTCTCAATATCTTTATCTGAATCAAAATGACAAGAGATTAGGAGTAGCAAGCTTGAGTGCTGCCATACTGTCAGTCCCATGCCTAAAACTACATAAGGTGCATTTTTCCATATATACCCTGGGACTGCACAAGCATTGTCTTATCTGCACAGATTCTCTGTGTCATTGTCCTACCTGAACCTTGTGAGAGTATTCCTCATATCAGGGTGGTCATATAACGGTTATATGGGGTAATGAAGGAAATATCAGGAAGAGAAAGGTCATCCACATTTTCAGAGGTGTTCTTATCCCAAGCTTGACCTAGAGGCAGCATTATAAAGTTACAGTCCCTGCCAGAAGGATAGCTTGGTTTTAGCAATAGTCATCCAGCACTCTGGGGAGAAGTGTATGAGAGACAATGGCATTTGAATACCGTCTTTTTAATTTTACAAATATAGTTCAGAAAATCAACCCATGCTGAGAAATAGTAATCTGTCTCCCAGAATCATTCATAGCAAGTCCAGTGGTAAGGGAAACACAATTATCTATTCAATAGTTCAAATATTAAAGAAAAGATGCTTTAAGTTTTGAACTGATCCATAGTACACTATTACAAAAACCCAGAGGTTAAAATAAGTCATGGCCCATTGAGAATAAGTGAAATTTTACCACTGACTATCTTTTTAACCATGTCACTGTCAAATACCATATTTATGGCATTAATAGGATGGGAGATATGTATAAAATCAAAACTTCCCTCTTGTTTTAGGTTTCCTTCTTTTTCTATTACAGTGATAGTCACAGTTTTAGCATTTGGGATTTGCCACGCTATGCTGTACTTCAAAGATTTCTTCCAGCTTAAATCTCCTCATCTTTTCCTGATGGGCCTGCTAAGAGATACAACTCTTACATCTTGTTTTATTCCTCTCAGACACCTGGCTCACTAACTTACAATGCTGCCTAACATAGCCAAGTAAAATGTACTTCTTTTTCCACATTGAAACAAAATAGATAGCTATGCTAAAGCTTTCTTGAACGTGTTTCCTTAAAACATGATATTAAAGCCTTAAAAACAAAGCCTTAAAAACGACTAAGCTGTACTCACATGGGTATTCTCAGTTTTGAAATGGGAGTAACAGGCCAGAAGCCCTATTCTCTCACTCTTTTTCTTTCACTGTCATTTGTGCAGTATGTCTATGCCATAAAATCTGCTGTTCATGTAGGGTGATGTTCCACAATGCCTGTGTAGACATAAGGTTACTATAAGGACCTTTGTTTATGGCTGCAGAAGGTGAAGTTTGGGGCAACTAAGAAAGCTGCTAGTCTCCTATCTTTTGGTCCCACTTTCAATAGATGGCCTCGTAGCCCACCTACAAAGCTGTTGCAGTTGGTGGCATTAAGGTGGCATTTTAAAGCACGATGATTCATGTTACTGTAGTGTTTTGCAGCCATTTCACAGGTATAGCAGTCATGTATGTCCCAGAAATTTGAGGAGAAAGAAAATGGGAGGAGAAAACCCTTCACTGCTCAATGCCATCAATGCTGAGTGCAAAGAAACCCAATGCAAAATGTTTCAAGTTGTACTTACCATATGTACCAAGAAACTATGAAACTATTCTTTCAGGAAAAAGACGTGATGTTTTATAGTTACTGCACAGTTTTTGGCTGTGACAATTGGACATAATCCAGCACCATAACAGGATTTGAGTTACAAAAACATTAATTTCATGACATGCATACTTGCCAGTATCATACAATGGTTTCTGATCTTTAACTTAATTTTAATGAAAAAATCAGAGGTGTGAATCTGTGTTCTGGTATATGGGAGCACATTGTATATTTTCAGTTACATTCCAATCGTTGGTTTAGTTGTCACTTTTCAGCATGTATTCTAGGAGTGTGGAAAAAGTACCCATTTTTCAGAGTCCTACTACTTCTAGTTATGGAATCTGCAATACTTTTACACACGGCAAGTCTTTTAAGGCTGTTGTCATCTTCAGGGCAGTCAGTAGATGCAGAAGTCCTTAGAAAGACTGACCATCCAGCTAAGTACCCCTGGGGCTGAACTGAAGTGGAGAAGCCACTGCTGCTGGAGTCTGAAAGTAAAGAGGGAAAAAAAAAAAAAAAATAAAATAAAAAAGAGAGAGAGAGAGAGAGAGAAAGAAAGAAAGAAAATAAAGTGAAATAGTGTGGGAGCTTGCTGTACTGCACACACACATTCATACAAACAGTACTCCACCTTTCTCTCCTCCCTCCCCTATTAAAGTAGCTATCTTGCATATCAAAGTTTGGAGGGCATTTCTGGTACATTCACAAATCACTCAAGAGATGAACAAGCTTATTTGTTCCAAATGATGAAAGTTCAAAGTATTTCATTTATGCTAACAGTTCATTAATGTAGCCACTCATGTGTGTTAATCCTTCTTACTAAGCCTCCCTGTCTCCTATTTATAATTATTTAGCTAAATATGAGATGTTTCAACAAGGTTATTCATACTTTCATATATAATTATGTGAGATATAGGTATAGGATCTCGATAATAATCTTCTTTTTCACAGTCTTTAATCTAAATAGAGCTTGGAGTGCCACAGACTGCTGTAGGTGTGGCACAGGCTACTTTTGTCTGAAAGACTCCTATTACTAAGCAGTCTGCAGAGTTCTTATCTCCAAAATCCCCATTTGATCAGAGAAGTACTCTTATCTTTCCTGAGCAGATAGAAACATGTAGAGCAGAAAAACAAAGGAGCAGAACCCACAAAAGGACTTAAGAAACTTAATGGGTCCCAGGACCTCCAAGCAAACTCTGGGGAAGCAAAAGAAGCGGTGAACTTTGTACACGAGAACGGTAAAGAACTGGAGTGTCCTGCTGTCTACATGGGAGCTTCAGCAACTGTACAAACAAAACGTGGCCATTTCCTTCCTCATTTATGTTTGAAAAGTGAGCCAAACTCTTAATACCTTGACAGATGACCTAGACCAAGACAGTTAAACCTTGGCAGCCATGGTTGCCAGATCTGTTTTTAGGACCTGGTACAGCTTCATTCACCTCTTCTGTAAGTACTTTATTTCCTTCATTTCCCACTAAGTAGTCAACTTTCTCCTTCCCTCTCCAAGCCCAATGGCAGTCCATTTCTTCCTCCCCCTCCATACAAGTATCACATCTTCTCTTTCTTCCCAGCATAATGGTTGTGCCATCTCACTGATGTATTTGCCCACTCTCATGCAGGGTATTGCAACTTCTCCATGTATAGCACTGTATAAAACCAGTATACAAACCCACATGGAGCGAACACCAGCCTTTGCTTACCTGTTTTTTCTCCCAGCTATCCACAAGTACCCAAATCCCATTCTGCCAAGCACCACATCACAATGAGAGGTATTTCCTCATCCCCACCAGGGGAGAAGGAGGAGGCCAAATACAAGTACCCATTATCACAGGTACATGGAAGGACTGGGATCCCAATTGCACGTGAACACCAGAGTCAGTCCTACATAGAAAGAGGGAATATCTGCACATCCCCCAGTCCCCACCGAATGTAGCACTGACCATGAATCACAGTCCAACAGCCAGGTGTCTGAAGGCAATATGGAATGAAACTCAACACCCATGCACTGATATCCCTTGGAAAATTATCTCCTAGCAGTTCCCTCAAGGTGACAAACCAGAGAGAAGATTAATCCTGAAGACAATGACTGAGTTGATTTACCTATGTATAGGCAGGCATCTGGTGTCACTTGAGATGCCTTATGGGTATCATGCAAATCCTTGATGCTGTAGGTCTCCTCTAAATCCTGAGGCAGATCGGACAGCAGAGTGTGGAGGTCATGGATGTTCTCAGGTTCCCAAATATCACTAGTCTACATTTAGGAAGCTATATCAAGCCCTGAATTATCTCTATGTATGTGAGGTGTCCAAGTTCTTGGTGTAGTCAGTGAATATCTGAACTGAGATACTGGCCTAGATTTGGCTAAGATAGAGTTAATTTTCTTCATAGTGGCTGGTATGTTGCTGTGTTTTGGATTTAGGAGAAAATTGCCATTGATAACACACTGATGTTTTAGTTGTTGCTGAGCAGCACTTACATGGAGCCAAGGACTTTTCAGCTTCTCATGCTGCCCTGCCAGCAAGGAGGCTGGGGGTGCACAAGGAGGTTGGAGGGCACACAGCCAGGACAGCTGGTCCAAACTGGCCAAAGAGATGTCCAGTCCCATATGATGTCATACTGAACAATAAAACTGGGGAGAATTGCCCCATGGGGTGCAGCCACTGCTCAGGGATAGGCTAGGCATCAGTAAGAGGATGGTGAGTAAATTGCACTGGGCATCTCTTGCTTTGTATATACGCATTATTATTATTATTATTATTATTGTTATTGTTATTGTTATTGTTATCTGTTACTGTTGCCTGTCCTATTAAACCGTCTTTATCTCAACCCATGAGTTTTACCTTTTTCTGACTCTCCCCCATTCCACTGAGTAAGCGAACAGCTGTGTGGTGCTTAGTTGCCTGCCGGGTTAAACCACAACAGGTCATAAGTGGAATTTAGAGAGCTGTTCAATGTGTTCTGTGAAATAGGCACTGACATATGGTCAGAAAAAAACTACCAGTTCTCCATGAGCTATAATGTTAGCATAGTCATCTTGGAGGCCTTTACTTTTAGATTTCTTTATTGGCAACCTTTACCTCCTCAGATAGTCAAAGACAGAATCAGGAATTCATTGTGGGCTTTTCAGGGATATCCACAAAACAAGGAATCCTACTGATTCTGGTAGTGTGACTTCATGTAGCCTGACACTAAGGATTGGCTAACGTCTCAGTATTCATCCAAATGATATTATACAGCATTTTAAAACAGCGAAAGAACACAATGGAGAAGACACGTTTCTAACCCTCACCTTAATCATAAAACATATGTAGGGATTTACTTTTCTCCTGAAATTCAGTTCCATGGAAATGTTTAAATTTTTCCAATTGTATTTTAGAATCATCAAAAAGACAATTAATGTCTTTTAGCATAACCTGATAGCATACTTATTAGTTGCAGACAGAGTACTTTGATGTTCTGAGAGCAAACACTCTTATCTTTATTTTTTGTCTGGAATATATAAATCCGCTATGGTTTATGTCATCAATCAGGATCATATCTGTAATTAACACGACCTCTAAAGGTGTCAGTTGTCTGTTCTGAAGGCATCTATATGAATGTAATCCAGAAGTGGTGTTTGGTTCTGAAAGAGCATCCATCCACTCTCCAATAGTTAACAGGTTCAGAGACATGAACAAGAAGAAGACAGATATATGGTACTTTCACCAAGTAACCTGCAACCCCTCACTATTCTGAGTTCAGGAGATTTCCTCAGACTGATGTTACATATCCATTTAGTAACCCTCAATGAATCTTCCTTTCAAACTGTTGTTGGTCTGCCCTTGAACTTATAAATCCATTGAGTCCCAAATACCATTGCCAGGAATATCTACAGGTCTGACTCTCTTTGCAAGAGTAACTTTGGTTTTGAAGTATTTTCTGAACTCAGCTCATGCTCACTTTCTTGTCAGCAGTCATTCCCCATCTACCTTCTCCATGGTCTGGTCTGGTTCTACAGACTTTGTATGTTGTGTTTTCCAGACTAAGAAATCCTAGACTCTTTTTTCCCACAAATATATTCTTTGCTGTTCCTTAAATAATGAAGCCATACCACCATATCTTTGATTGCCCTCTTTGTTCTCTCACTCTCACTCTTTCACAACTTTGCTACATCAATTTTGAGGAAATAGAAGAATGAAATTTAGGGATTTGTATTTATATAATGAAAGAAAAAAAAAAAAAAGAAAAAAAAAAGACATTCTGAAGAATCATTTTGTATTCAGAGTCTGAGTTAGAAGTGGCGAGAATAGGATAGCATGGTCTAAATAACATTCCTGGCTTTGTTTTCTATTTGCTTTCTAATAATTACTAACATCGTATTTGCCTTTCTTTTTAACATCTACCAATTCCTGAGCTATTTTTATTGAGCTACCTATCATAACGCAAAATCTCTCTCCTGAATGGTAATAATAATCTCAGAGCCCATCATTTTCTATTACAATCTAGGATTCTTTTGCTTACATGAATGACATTATATATGTGTATATTAAATATTATAGATTTCAGTTGCCACAATTGATAGGCAGCTCTGAAGAAGACTGAATAGCTAAACTAATATATGTCTAAGTTTTCTGATTAAATTTTTTTCAAATGTTAGAAGTTTCTTTTTCTAGCAATAGGTGTTCTGAGATCTTTAAACCCACTACAATGGAATAACTGTCTTGAATATTTTTAGATATTAAAGAGGAATATTATTTTACTTAGTTCGTCTTTTCCCTACTTGAAAAACTTGTGCTTTTTGTTTCTATGTGCTAGGAGTCAATATCTCTGCCTCTTTTTATTTCCCTATCAATGTATCATCATCATTGGCGTTACTGTCAGAAGAAGGAGGAGCTGTGAACAGTTTATTCTGAGAATGCCTTGAATGCTGACAGATAGTGGCTATTTTTAAGCTGGGTTATTGCACATCAGCATATCTTTGCTGCTACTTTGTTGCTGTTTTCTTTTATCCCCAGGTGAATAGTAGATATAGTAGATTTAAAATATATACATTTAAAAAAAAAAAAAAAAAAAAAGAGAGAGAAAAAAAAAAGAGAAAAAAAAAAAAAAAAAAAGCATGTATGCATTTAATACATTTAAAAGCAATGAGAATAATGGCAGCCCAATACTAGGTCAGTTCCACAATCAAAGCTGTGTTTAGTTCCACCTGTAAAATTGAAACATACCCTCTAAAACTTGTTGGTGGTACAATTTGTTGTAAGTGCAGTTAAAATAATATTAATAATAATCCAAGAAAAAGACAATTTTTGCTTCATTTACCAGCAGTAAATTGTTCCTAGCATTCAATATGCATTATTTGAAAACTTCTCTGTGCAGCAGCATCAACAGTGTTTACCCAAGCATGATGATCATGACAAATTGTTCCAGGGACTTCACATCTATTGTGTTTGTAGGATGGTACTTGCTGTAATAAGAAGACCACCAGATTCACAAATGAAATAGGAGAAAAATAGTAAATATTATGTCAAAGTATGAAATACAGTTTGATTAGATTTTCAAATAAGCCAAAACAACTTCCTTTTGGCTGGAGTTGATTTAATAGATCTCAGTTTAATGGGTGGTTGTGAGGTATTTTTTTTTATTTATTTATTTATTTATTATTAAGTGGGCTGTTGTTAAAGCATGTCACATACATAGGAACTGTTTGTTTTTACTCTGCATGATCATATGTTTGATTCTATGCATGCCTTTCATACATAGCTGGAGCATGCGATGGAGTTTTCCATTTTTGGTGTTCTGTTTTCATAAGCATACATTTTGTTTTTTCTTGTCTGAATTTCCTGTCAGGATGTACTCTATCTTTAAAAAGAGGGCAGCAGAAAAAGAGCCTTTTGACCATCAACACCACCGAAAACAGTGTCTTATTCTGCAGTTACTGATTGAAAGAACCTTTTTCCCTGGGATAGAGACTGTTCCTTTACACACTATAAACAGGGCTTTACTGACAGTAAGAGCTGGGAGGTAGACCAGTGAACTTGTAACTTTTAGACTTAGTTCACTACTTGGGTGACAGGAAATATGATGGGCTTCTTACATGGCTCAGAGTGGAGAACCAAATTCAGTATCTGGACAAGGTGATCTCACAGGCCATGTCCTCACAGCAGGGCAGGGAGACACTGCATCAGGCTGCAACCACGTCCAGCATACACGCAGACCTAATCCTACCTGCCCCTCTACAGAGATACAAGCAAAAAACAAACCTCTTCGGATGTCATGCTTCTGTGTGTTTGGGACCTGGGGAGGAGTCTGATTTTAAATAATTCCCTCATACCCTCTCTTCATTTACCATTTCAGGGATTAGTCTTTTCTGTCTCTGTGGGAAACTATGGTGTTGCTAGCAGGTAAAAATACAGTAAGATGATATGCTACTGTGGTAGTAGCTGTGCTTGTGTTCCCAATTTTCTATTTAATAACCCAAGCAGAAATGAATAGGAATGCTAAATAGATGTGTGAAATATTAGTTTCATTTTCTCTGTTCCTGCATAACAGGAGGGAAAATAACCAAATGTCCCTAGAGGCATGTAAGTTCATCTAGAGCATTGGAAGGGATTTGCAATTGGACTCAGAGCATTTTACATGGCCATGCCTCTCAGAGAACTGAAAGCACTGTCAGGAGGTCAGACAGTTGTGCATTTTTCTTTCACAGATAGCTTTTTTTTTTTTTTTTTTTTTTTTTTTCCTGTGGAAGAATATTGCCAACCTTCATGGAGAATCTTGAAAACACTTGTTTGCAATAGGTTGTTGAATAGTAAGTACATGTCTCACAGTGTACTACTAGACTGTGAAAGAGAAGTTGATTGCGACTGAACCGCTACTGTGGCTACAAGGGAATATGGAAGGAAACAGAAAATTTTTACTCAGTGCCCATATATGTATTGTAGTGAGTTTATGTGTCAAGGTTTTGATAGCAGGGGGCTGCAGGGGTGGCTTCTGTAAGAAGAATCCAGAACCCGCCCTATGTTAGATCAGAGACTGCTCTAGACAGCTCCAAAAGGGACCTGCCACTGCCCATGAGCTGAGCTAATAAGCAATGTTGTTTTTGCCTCTGTGAGAGCAGATTTAAGGGGAAAAAAACTGCTGCACAACAGCAGCTGGAAGAGTGAGGAGTGAGAAGCAGCCCTGCAGACACCAAGCTCAGTGCAGCAGGAGGGCAGGAGGTGCTCCAGGCACACAGCAGCAGTTCCCCTGTGGCCTGTGGAGAGGCCCCTGGTGGAGCAGGCTGTCCCCCTGCAGCCCATGGGTCCCACATGGAGCAGATCTCCACACTGCAGCCCCCCCACGGGTGGAGGAGCCCCCGGTGGAGCAGGTGGCTGTGGCCTGGAGGAGGCTGCGGCCCATGGAGAGCCCCCGCAGGAGCAGGCCCCAGGACAGAGCTGAAGCCCATGGAGAGGAGCCCATGCAGGAGCAGGGGGTCTGGGGGGAGCTGCCACCCACCCATGGGGGACCTGTGCTGGAGTAGTTTGCTCCTGGGGGATGGATGGACCCTGTGGTACAGAGCTGCGTGGGAGCAGTTCTTGAAGAGGTGCTGCCTGTGGGAAGCCCATGCAGGATCAGCTTGGGAAGGACGGTATCCTGTGGGAGGGACCCCATGGGGAGCAGGGGCAAAGAGTGACCATGAAGAAGCAGTGGGGACGAAGCGTCAGGGACTGACCACAGCCCCCAGTCCCTGTTCCCCTGCGCTGCTTGGGGGGAGGAGGTGGAAGAGGGTGGATGGGGGAAGATATTTTTAGTTTCTTTCCTTTGTTTCTCACTTCTCTAGCTTGTTAGTAATAGGTAATAAATTTTACTAATTTTACTAATCTCCCTATGCTGAGTCTGTTTTGCATGTCATGATAACTGTTGAATGATCTCCCTATCCTTATCTCAACCCTTGAGCCCTTGGCATCAGATTTTCTCCCTCTTCCCCTCTGAGGAGGGGGGAGTGAGAAAACGGTTGTGGTGGAGCTCAGCTGCCCACCTGCCCACCATACATATATATAAAAATAATCTGTTCAGTGTTTGCATTTCAGCCCAGCATTTCTTACATCTCATGTGCTACTAATCTCTATAACTACTCTGCTCAGCAAGTATTGAGGTTTGAAGCTGTTCTTTAACAGATCTAACAAGGGGCAGCTGTTCCACACTGAAAGTATTAGCTAGGTACAGGCTGTTGTTGCCAGAAGAGGCAACAGAGTTTGCAGAGATATATTTATTTTTTTTTCAAGATCAACTGATAAGTCTGGGAAAAACAGATAACTAAGATTTCTAGCCCATAAACCTTTCATCAGATCACCCACTTTGCCAGAAGAAATGATGTTGAAGCCTTTCCCAAAGCTAGGCCAGGCAGAGAGCTGCAAAAAAGTCAGGTTTAAGCTGTGTTGTCTTTAGTGCACATAACAGCCTAGTTCTTTTCAGCTGCTTCTTACTGAGAAGTAAAATAATAAAACTGAATCGCCTGAATAGACTTTTTCCCGTAGCTCTTCCCAGCTCTGATAGCACCTGGCTTCTGTCAAACCCTGATCTCTTTCTGAGAGGAAAATATACACCATCTACTGTCCTTGGGTTTAGCTTTGAGAAGCTGTTTGGTTACATCTGTTTAGTAAAGGGGCAAATCAGTGGTTCAGTATCACCATTTTTCTTCTTTTTCTGTGTTCTTTGAGGAGAGTAATGACTCAGACCAGTCCTGAAACTGAAAACAATACAACTATACATGGATTCTAAGAAAATAGAAGTCCCTTAAATTATATATATTTAAAGTCTTTATCTCTTTGCTAATAAGTTTTTAATTTTCTTGAATCTCTGCTAACATGCCAAACAAAACTGAGGAACATAAAAATACTGTTTTCACTTTCAATTTTTTATGTTATTACAAAAAAAAAAAAAAAAAAAAAAAAGAGATCCTATGCCAGTATGCCTCCATGTCAAGGGGTATTTAATCTTAGATACTCTTGGTAAAAGCAGTAGTCTGATCAGAAAGTTCTAACACATTTAACTTAAACATGGCACTTAATGATTTGAGGTTTTGCAGTTGTATTGTGTGTCTCAGTGATACTCCTAATGATGGCAGTCATAACCATTGCCAGGACAACACACAGCTTTCACATCTACCTTTTTAATGTTTTGAATTTACACTTGAGTTTCTCCAGCTAACTAGAAACTAAAAATAGAAGACCACCAGATTCTTTGTTAACCTACTGTATTGTACATACCATGCTGGTGGTGCAACCTTCATATCGGAAAGAAAGGAAAAGAAAATAAACCCCAAAAGAATTTGACAAATATCAAAGACTACTAAAAATGAAAATATTTACCACAAGAGAAGCAGAAAATAAATGCAACAAGCAATTGACATTGTTCTGAAAAAAACATAGGCACTCTGTGGTACAGGCTATGAAACTGCGCAAGCAGTTTTAGTGCAGACATTTGTGGTCATGTTTTAAGGACACTAAATTCTTGATGTAAAGATTTCAAATGGTGGAGAGGCTGACATTCACTGGTGCTCTTTCTAAGTGTTTGTCACTCTCCGTGTAAAATATTTCAGTGTACCACCTATTGAAGAGGAAAGTTAACTTGGCAAAAAGACTATGTCAGGGCCAGATTATCTCTGTGTAGCAATTCATTGTGGAAAACTAGGAAATAATTGTGCCATCTATGAGCACTGTGGTTGCTGTTCAGTTTGTGTGCCTATGATGGGCAACTGGATTTGTGGAGTAAATAAAAGTGAATTCTCAAAGAAATCATGTAAGAAAGGGAGTACGCTGGCCTATCCAAAGCTTTTCCAATACTTACCTGAGCAGATAACTGCTTTAGCAGCTGATGGAGGTGATCCATTTGTCTTGTCACATGGTCACAAAGCTTTGACCACAGCTGAAAACCTGCAGATGAAAAGGTACCAAACTGCTCAAAAAGTGGTCCCTAGCAGGATGGAGAGGAGGTCTGATGGTTCTGCAGGCTCACACATACTCACAAGCAACATAATCCAGTCTACCCACCAGCTTGAGAAAGTCAAGTGGATATATACCTTGGCAGCCAAGAATTAATGCAGTCCTGCAGGCACTTGCAGCATTGTATATTCATAGATATATTACCTCGCATTTGGCCATAATAAAATACCTACGTAAAAAGTAAGATGGTGAAGAATCATCTAGAGACTAAATACATTCCTCCTTTACCATATGTGGCCCTTAACAAAATAACTCATTATTCCATGCTATGTTCTGGAAATTGTTGAGTACTGTAAACTTTATCCTGTGCATTTTAATATCAGTATATATCACTCCATAATATAGTATGATTCTTATTGCTACTGAGAAACTGAGCCAATTCCAAAGTGGTGTTGGAGCTAGTGTTTATCTTGAATATACCATCCAGGGGTATTAATATTTTAACTGGCATACACCTGTCTGTGTTTGAGCTTCTTTGTACATCTATGTGTTTTGAAGTTACTACAGTGGTTTCCTGATGTCTGGGTTCTTTCAAAAGCACTAAAATCAGCTGACTAACAACATTTTCCTTTAGGACAGCTTTAGAATAATCTTGTGCTAGGGGATATCAGCACAGAGAACTTATTTCTTGCCATGATACCAGACATGTTGAACAAGAACTGTCACTCAGAGCATCTCCTAATGAATCAGCCTCTATTGTATGGAAGATGCTGAAAGATGCTGACCTTGCTTGAGAAGACACGTCCAGTCTTAAATACAATCTTCAAATACAAATTTTCAAATACAATCGACTGCTTGAACATCTCGGCAATTTCTCCTACAACTTTTGCTCACTCAGAAATTCCCAATTTGCTTCACTGCAAGATAGCTCTAATACCCCAAACCAAACAGCCAGGTAGAGCAGGCGGGCATCAAAATGAAAAACTGGCAGGGGTTTTTTCTTTGTTTTCCTTGAAGGAGAATCTGGCAGCAGCAGCCCCCATGCCCAAGGACTATGAAGCCCAGCAGAGCAGCATACCTATACAGCACTGAGTGTTTTCACACTTAAGTTGCCCACTATTAAAAGTCGCATCACATCCATGCAGAGTAGAGGGTTTCACTCAGCTGGGAACAGTATCTCAAACACTGAAACCATTCACGCTGCCCCCGGGCTGCACCTCAGCAGCCCTGGGATGAAGCAGAGGATCATGCGTGTCATCTCATGGTCCCAAAGCCTCAAGTTATTATTCTCAAGGCTCTATGAGGATATATGTTATTAGCCTACCATTCAGCGGTGTCTCTAGCACCCTGCGTGGGATACGCAGAGGAGTTTTTAGGAGGCCTTTTACAATCAACTTTTTTCACCAGGACACCCGAGCTCGGTGCTGGAAAGGCCGGGGCAGAGCAGCCTCGGCCCGGAGGCCATGTGGCTGCTCCCTGCCAGCTCGCAGTGTCTCGACTGGGGCTCCCAGTGGGTCATTTTACGCTTCTTGTTTGGGTGCTTTGGGCTTCGTTTGTGGGTTGATTTGGTGTTTTGTTGTTGTTTTGTTTCCTTTTTTTTTTCTTTTCCCCTCTTGTTTTGTCTTCCCGAAGAAACGATGCCAGTGCCCGCGCCCTGACCCACTTCCAAGGCGGATAATGGCATCCTGCTGCTCCAGCCCCTTCCCCCGCTCCCCCTGCAGCTCCCAGGGGACACGCACCCGTGCCTCCCGGCTCGGCGAGCAGCCTGCGAACAAACGCCCCCTACATCCAGGCCGGCAGCGCCTCCAGCCCGGCTCAGCTCCCTGCCATGCCTCGCACCGTTGCCCTCGGCAGCAAAAGCGGGCCCTGAAATCACCGCCGGGAGCCGTCTCGGCGGCGATGGCTTTTTAACGGGGCTCCTCCGGCCCCGCCACCTGCAGCATCCCCGGGGGCTGCCGCAGCTGCGAGGCTCCGCGGAGCCGGGGGTCGCGGCGCTCCTATTCCCGCCGACCTTTGAAACCCCAGGACCCCCCCCCCCCCAAAAAAAAAATAAACTTTTCCTTCGAACGGCTGTGTCTATGTGGGGGTGTCCGGGGGGGGGCGGGACGGGGACTGGGTGTCCCTCCAGTAATAGATTCTGCTGGGGGGGAGGGAAGGTAGTGGGATGGGGGATTGAGGTGGGAGCAGCCCCTTCCCTCGCCCCCCCGCCGCGCCCGCTCCCGCACCCACGCACCCGCACCCCCCCCCCCCGCGCACGGGCACGCGCACTCCCCCGCGCGCACACGTGCGCGCCCGCCCAGCAGAGCGCGGTCCCCGCCTCCCCTTTACCCCCCTTTCCCCTTCACCCCCCCCTCACTCCTAGAGCTTCTCCCCTTTCCGCGCACGCACCCGCAGCCTCCCGAGCATCCGCACCCGCGCCCCGCGCGCTCCCCCCCCGCAGGCACCCGCGGCCGCTCCGCGATGCGCTGAAGCCGTGGTCTCCCCCCCCCCCGCAGCTCGTCCCCGCCCGCCCGCGCCCTGGGGGCGGCCGCCGGGCGCGGCCGCGGAGCGGAGCGGAGCTTTGCCGGCTTCACCCCCCCGCGGTGGGGAGAGGTGCGGCTGGGCGAGCCGGCGGGCAGCAGGGCAGGAGGCTGAGGCAGCCGGACGGACGGAGGGACAGGCAGGGAGGGGGGGAAAAGGACGGTTTTGGACATGCTCATTCTAGGGCGCTTGGTTGCCTGCATCCAGCTCGTCTGTATCCTCAGAGTGGGTGAGTGCGATTTCTGTGAATTAACCCCGGGGGTTTGCGACCAACTTTGCTCCCCGCTCCGATCCCTGGTGCTGAGCGCTCCCGGCGTCAGCCCCGGCCGTCGGAACGCGCCGCCGCCCCACGCGTGGCACCGCTTCCCCCGTCCCGGGATGCAGGGTCCCCGTTATCCCCCGAAGCTCCGCTCCCATCGAGACCCCCGGAGGAGCCCGCACCCACGGGTGGCGAGAGGGACCGGGGGACCCACCGGCAGGCACCGGGCTGCCCCGCGTGGGGCACCAAATCTGACTTTGCCCCTCGCACGATCCGCTGGGAAGAGAACCGGGGATGGGTGCAAAATTTCAGTCCAAAAAAATAAAATAAAATAAAATAAAATAAAATAAATAAAAATACTTGTTCTCCAAGAACTGGCAACGTCAGCGATTGCCCTCAAAAGAGATAAAGCTGCCTTGAAAAAGCCAAATATAATTCATTCATTCACACGGGACATGGATTCTATATAGAGTATGGATTCATATATAGATTTTAGGAGGGCTACTTACATAACCAAATTAATTTTCAGCTCATTGAGATCTGTGCAACTGGAGTGCCTCATAAAATCATGCAGTGCTCTGTTGTTCGCTGTTGTTACAACCAGCGTGAGTCACTTGATGCTGCTAGAAGTGTTGTCTTAAATACTTTGCCAAATATTAGGAGCTTAAGGGATGGGGTTGGTATTGTACTGAATGTTTGCTTTGAATTTGTATGTTTCTGTCAAATAGATCACTAGAAAATACTAGTTGATCGCTTGTATTTAAGCATGAGGGACTTAAAAGCTTCAGCCCATGATATACAAAACCAGTTTTACAATAGGTCTCTCGTGATAAAGTAGACGCTAACCTACATTTTCCACCCAATAGGTGGTGCTGCTTCTGAAACCATGATGCTCTATAAACAAAGATCGGGGTTAGGTGACTGAGTGAAAGCAAGTCCGTGCTGAGTTCTGCTCCTTGGCAAAAATTACTTCTGAAAAACGTTTTTACCCCCTGTCTGAAAGTTCAGTGGGATATTTCGACTATAAATACGAATGTAACTGACCTTAAACTAAAATATATGATTCTTGCATTGGTAACATTTTAACATCACTTTTAAACTTACTTATCTCTAAAAACAGGGTACTTAAACTGAAATGCTTCTCTCGTGCTGGTTTGGCAAAGAGTGACTTATCTTAAAACTTTTGGGGAGGTTTCACATCATCTTTCTTATCCTGCCAGCCTGTTTCCTAAGATCAGATGTACTCTCAGGACTGTTCAAGAGACAAAATTACCAGGTGTCTGTATATGTGTATGGAGGTATATTATGAAAATGTTCGCGTTCAGATCAGAATACCATGTTACGATCATAGCATAATACACCATGATTCCCTTTTGGAGACTGACTTTCATGTAGAAATAATCCTAGCACACCATAAACAATACAGGACACAAACATAACTTTTCTAATGAAACTTATATTTTGTTAATAATTTCATCTTATTCTTTTTTAGAGATTAGGTGTTTTTGTACAGTGTAACATTCAAAACTTGGTGTGCATGTGTATGTTATACTCATTAATTTAAAGGTTCTGTCACTATGGGAAAATACAATATTCTTACTCACGTATGAGGTATAATACAAGCTGTAACTACCTTTTTTTTTTTTTTTTTTTTTTTTTTTTTCCCCTCTGGACTGACAGGCTATTGGTTTCAAACCTGACCTGAAGGGACACCCTTTCTAGATGTGATGTGTGATTTGGTTTCAATGGTGGCTCGTTCTGAAGACTCACAAGCTAGCCTCCTCAGTGTGTTCAATGGCATGATTGTTCCCAAAAGTGAACACCCTGTGCAGGTTGTTAGTCAGATTTAGTCAGATTTCATTTGAATATGTTCCTCCTTGAGTATCTCTCCTTAAGTAAATGTGCTTTCATCTGATAGGATTAGTCCATAGGATTAAACATTTGATTAGAGTATTGACAATACTTTCTTTTATTTTCTCATTAAAAAAAATAAAATGAAATAAATGGCGGCTCCTAGGGCTTGGTGAGAGAGGAGAACTGGGTCAGACAGGTTGGCTCTTACCATTACGCATCTCTGGTACAGAAGACACCATGTCACATCACAACCAGGGCTCTGTGAATGGGGCTTTGCTGAAGAGCATGGCAATCTGCCTTTGCTTTCTGGAGACTGTGCTTACTAGCTGGAGGCAAAGCAACATGTCGATCCTGGCCTCGTTTGCCTGTAGTTTCAAAAAATGTTGTTGAGTTTTCAGCTGGTCATGTAGAGAGCTGTACAGGAGGTTCTTTCTAGTGAATCTGTTTGGGAGTTTTGCTATTGCCTCTGGGAGGCTCATCAGGAAAATCTCAGTCTCATATGAGTTTAGAAAAGACAAGAAAGCTAAATCAACCTCACTGATGAAAAAACTATTAGAGGAGACTGAGGCAAAAAGTTCCTTTGGAAATGACAAGACAGCGACAGTTCGTTCTCTGTGTTATTGAAGAAATGCTTAGGGGCTTGGTTCTAATAACCCTGCTGAGATATGAATAGCACCTTCCTCCACAGTGCTACTGAAGCCAAGTACTGATGTAATTATTTATGGAGCAGGGCATTATCCGAGTATTCTCAGTGAGTGCCATTCAGCGAACTTCAATGGAACTACTTGTGGAGTAAGATGCTATTCAGGCACAAGTAAGGGCACATGAGAAGTCCTGTGTGATTATTTGTGAACAGTACTGTGTAGTTAGAAAGAGATTTCCTATGAAGTTTTTTCTGTTCCTAAATTAAAGAAAAAAAAACTCTGTGGACAATCCACTTGTTTTTTACATTTTCCTTTTAAATGAGAAGTATATGAATCTGTAATTACATTTATTCAACATATATTTCAGGCTGAAAATAACCTTTGAAATTCCGTCCTGGCTTATGTGTTCTGTATAACCTACTTAAAGTCAATGGGGTATGTCCTTTTTGTAGCTTTTGTCTCATTGTGCTTTAGGAAAAATATCTGGAGTCTTTTTTTTCGATAAGTAGGCTATTTATGAATCTGTGTAGGCAAGAAAATATTAATAGAAAAAGGAACATGTTTTAACAAATTACATTATAATTGTGGCTAAATTTGAATCAAAGAGATGTAAATATTTAGGCAAGACTTAAAAAATATTCCCTCTCTCACTAGGAAAATGTAAGGGTAATTTCCCTAAATAATGTAAAAAGTCTCACCCAAATTAGCTCATCTACACCTTATTACTATCACTGTCTGACCTCAGCCAGCATTTTGCCTTTCAAAAGACAGCTAATTAAACTCTATGAATTGTTTAATTAGCTGTGTTTCACTTTAATTTTTCACTCTCTAGAGAAAATCTCTCATTTTTTGGCTTGTTTCTGGCATTCCAGTACCATGTATTCACAAGAAAAGTTTCTCTAAGTATTCTAGTTTTTATTATAAAGCTGACATCAGGACTGTATTTCCACGCTAGCAGACAGCATATATCTCACTACCAACAAGAAACGCAACTTCTCTTCTCTTTATTGGATGGCCCTAACTAAGGCATAGATTTCTAAATCTGATTAGGCTTTCTGTTCATTCTCATGAACGCACATTTAGGTTCAATAATCCCTTAGTCTGTTAAATGAATAAGGGATCAGAGCCTTCTTATTAGCTCTAATCTCTCTTTTTCTTTTTTTTTCTTTCTTTTTTTTTCTTTTTTTTTTGTCAGTAATTTTGTAGGCCAGGTATTTGGCATAATTCAGACTTAATTATAGCACAGTAATATTACTGTACTTTATTTGTAATGCTTTAGCGTATTTTACTATTAAGACAACATTCCTTGGGATGATGATGCATAGTTCTTATGGAGAAATTTAGTCGTACATGTAAAACATAAGTCTAAAACTAAACAGGAATCTGAAGACTGTTTAAATATCCATTTTAACCATCTACATATTCTGTATTTATGTACCATTGAGAATTATATATATTGAAATCTATATATACTGTATGGATTTGGTTTAGGTTCAAATACTGACAGGTATGAAAAGTCATGCAGAAATCAATGACAGTTAAAAAATAACATCACTGTAACCCACACAAGTCTATGGGGCATATCTATAAAGCTGTAATTTCCAGTTTTTAATCTATACAGCATATAAGGAAAGATTTCTAAATTATACTTGTCATTACTTCCCCTCTAAATATACTCCTTTCTGGAGAGAAATTAAATGAAATATAAAAAATTACTATGACAATTTGAAACTTTTCTAGCTATAATCTGGATTACAAATCAGGATGATAATTTATGAATTTAGACACTTGCTGTTTTTAAGGAAGGCAATTTCCTTCATTCTCTTCGCTCATCATGTAAGTGGTCACTTCCCACTATGAGTTCTCTAATTAGGAATTTAAGAGTGAACAGATTCTGTTCTTTCGCTGACAATTTCAATTCCTCTTCAAACGTGCAGAGCTTCTCAGTATTCCCCTTAGGGCCAGGAAGTCTGCAGCAGTTCCGGAGCCCCCTTCTCCCATTTAACAGCGCAATTCTTACAGCTTCATGCACCATTTATGTGGCTTTCCTGTATGAGACATCCTTTGGCTATTCAATAAGCTTCTTTTCCCATAAAGACAAAAGTTACCTTTTTCAATACAAGTCAAAGCTTCTGCATTAGAAAGATAAATCAACAGAAAGAAAAGGAATTAAAGTATTAAATAAACAGAATCCACTAAATTAAAGATTATTTTTTTTTCCAAGGAGGCTGTAAAAGAAACTTGGCTCCAGCAGGTTGTGGAGGAACTGCTGGCAGTGAAGTACTTTTGAGGAAAGGTGTGGTCCAGGTTGCTTGTTGAATACAAAATACCAATGTCGGTCAATTCAGTCTTGAAGCTCAGGTGGAAATGAATGATTCAGTAGAGATTTTAGAAATGAAATAGGGATGTGTATATATATATATATATATAATTATTTTTTTCTTTACAGGTATGAGACTCTCTGGTCAAAGTGCAGGCTTTAAAGCATCGTGAAGTATTATAGCTGAGGCATGCTTCTCAGAAGCTCCTATTGCTTCTCTCTTCTGAACCATAGTTAGACTTAAGTGTTCTTTGTTCTATCAGAAGTAGCTATATTTCACCCTAGCAACTAATATGTTTCATTACTAATTAAAGACTCCAGGAGCTGTTGTTTAAGTTAGCTAGTTTCAGAAGTCCTTATTCTGGTAAAAGTCCCATGGATAACAAAAACACTATGTTACATCTGGTAAAGACAGCTCAGCACTGAAAGTAGGATGCCAGTGGAACTTAGATTCCTGAATCCACAATTTTGATTAAAAAGTTCACCAACTCAGCTAGTAACTTTAGGGCCTTCCAGGGAAATTTTCTGGCAGGGGGAATTCCTCTTCTGCATATACATGTACCTTTAAGTGACCCTTTTGTTTACTTCTCAGTCCATCGTTCTTTCCTAACTTTAACTGGGATTCAAAACCAAATATGCTTTCAGATGACTTTCCCCATCCCTAAATCAATAAGGCTTCCCGAATTATGTCCTGATAAGATCAGGTGTCTTGATCTGCTGCAATTTCTGTTTAAGAAAAAGGACAAGGTGATGACTCTGTCTTCTGACGTTGTTGCTCAGTGATTAAGTATTTTACCAAGGAAATACATTCTAGAGGGAAGACCTGTTCAGACCTAAAGGGGTTTTTACCTATATCTTCCGTTTCCAAACACCAGGTTTTGTCAAATGAGAGGCTCTTCATGCTTTTGTTTAAGCTAAAGAATTTTGCCTTAAAAAAAAAAAAAAAAAAAAAAAAAAAGTAAAATTCTAAAATTCTAGGAATTACAGCGAAAGCACAGGGAGAAGAACTATATCAGTTATGCCACTGCATAAAGTCACAGCCAACCCGCTTCTTAAATCTTGTGTATGCTTGTGTTCCACTCATCTCTTAAAGGGCACAGTTGACTTGGAAATGAGTAAAAGAAGATCAGTGGGGAAGATCACAGGTATTTATTTTCACGAATGACTAAATAAGCTAAGTTCCCTGTTGAGAACAAAGAAAACTAAAGAGTTTGTTTTATAGTGCATTCTAATCTCATGAGAGAGATAAAGAGAGTAGATGGGAATAGATTCTTCACTGACTCTTCTAATATAAGTGCAAGGGGACAACAAATGAAGGCAGTAGGAGCCAAATTTAAAAATTAAATGAAATAAAATAAAGTAAAATGATGGTTCTTCGTTCAAAAGGTGATAGATTTGTGAATCTCTGCTGTAGGTTGCTGTGAGAGCAAAATGTTTTGAGGGAGTACTGGACAAGATCTTGAAGTGGAATCTACTGAAGGTTGCTAATCAGGTGGAAATTACATCCATTTCAGATTTTTTTTTGAGCTGGAAATAGAGGTTGGGAGAGTTTGGAAGGAAGTTTTCAAGCATATCACAAAAGTTTGCATTTTTCTTAATGTTCCTTAAGCATCTTCTTCAGGCTTTTGGAGACAGGTCTCTGCACCAATAGGATAGTACAGCAAGAGAGGAAATGTGAGACATTATCCCTGCTTCCACTCTGTATTTCATTATCTGCTTGCTGGATACAATGTATAAATCACTATCACTGCTTTTTTTCCCAGTTGTGTTCTTAAAAGGGTTCTTTTTCCTCATTTCTTTGCAAGTTACAGACGCTCTTGGGAGTACATTCCAGGTTGCACTTATGAAGGACCCAACATCCCAAAGAAGAACAAATCTCAGATATGTTTCCACCTACTCAACAATTTACATTAGCTGTTCTGGGCAGCTGAATGCCCTTTGGACAAGCCAGTAGCTCATTATTTCACTGACTTGCTTGTTACTGCACTGCACTTTGTCCAGCTCACCTAAAGACAGTGTAGGAGTCTGAACTTCAAGGTTCTGGAGCCTACATCGAGTGCCTAACAGCTAGGTAATTCAGCTAAATGCTGTCTCACATCAGGGCTTTTGTCAGGTCTCCTGAATACACAGCTTATGCTGCAGCTTCAGATTCAGCAGCAAAAAGGTGGGCTAGACATGGCTTGTCTACTTAGTATATAACAAGCAATATTTACTTCTCTAGATTTCTATAGCATCTAGAGAGACACAAAAGGTGTATATATATATGTGTTTTTCTCCTACAGCCCTTTATGTCTCACATGATGAAGTAATTCACTATTTTTAGTCCTGAAGATATTTCGCTAAATTTATAGACTTTAGTTGAGAGAATTTAGAAAATTCTCTGTGTAATGTAGAAATTTTAGAGATCCTACTTTGCAGATAGCATTCAACAATTTAATATTCTGTTTTAGCACACTAAATGTAAATAAGATTTACTCCTTTAAACTCAATATACACTCCATCCATCGCTCCTTCATCAGATGGGTTAACACAGTGCTCTAAAGGGTGGTGTTTTGTTTTGTTTTATGTGTTGATCATTTGCTTTAGTTCCATAACCATTCAGTTTATATGTACATTCCTGACTTTATATATATATATATATATATAAAATATTTATATTGAAAAGGAAAACCCCATAACAAGTGTACCACTATCTTAGATGTTCTACAGGGGCTTCTACTTTTCAAAGGCTGGGACAAGCCCATGGGTATATGAGTATCCAGGGGTTGCTGAGTTAAGTATTCCTTCTGAAGATATTAGGACTGCTCACCTGACTAGTGAGAGATTTCATTAAGAGTTTTTAGGGGAGGTATATCTATTTGCACTCTGGCTCTGAATTCTGATCCTCATTGTTCAATCCAAAAGATTTCTACTACATACTAGATTACCTGAGGATTGAAATATAAAACAGGTAGTATTTGAAGAGGTATCCATCTTCACTTGCTTATTTATCTGTTGGCTGAGATAGGATAACAGTAAAAGAAATTAAGACTTGATTAAATAATAGCATTAGAAAGGGGGAAATAAGAAATATTTAGAGTACTTTTAGTGTATGGAAATAGCATTGCAAATTTGGTCTTCAAAGCTGTAAATAAAGGATTTTGAAAAAGAAATAAATGAAATCAAAGGTATCTTGAATGAAGATCAATGTTTCTGTAAATGCCCTAACAGAATTTTGAAAGAAAAAAAAAATCATTTAAAATTTCCTAATTTTATTAGGAAATTAATTTTGAATTCATTGAGATTTAGGCTGTTTTGTATTGAAATTTTTCAAAAATATTTGTTGAAATATGCTGCTATTTTTCAAAATCTGTCAAAGCCTTGGAAAATAAAAATTTCTGGTGCTCTGCAGGGGCAGCTTATGTAGAAGAACTGAAAGCTGTTTGAAAGGTAAAGCCAGTATTTTGAGGGCAAATGAAGCCTTGAAAATCAGTGTTTGAGAGAGAGACACTTATTTCTGTGCTGGCTTTACATGTGAGACTCCATGATTTTAAATGAAGTTCCCAAAAAGAAAGACAGCTGCTTCCTTGGACTAAATGAGCTAATGATCAGATTAACAGCTGGCTTTATAAAAGTGATCTGATATTACCCCAGGCAGTTTGTCTTCTAGCTCCATCCCCAAACTGACCAACTGTGTTATATCTGTTTCAAGATATTTGGAAAAAAAATATATTCCAAGTGTATGTCATTTGTTTCTATAATTTCATTTTGTAGCTCTTGTGGTGGTAGATGTGTGTGGCTGGGATTTGGCAGGTTTGGATTTCCTGACAGGCTGCAGAATTCTTTCCCCAAGTCCACTGGAGCATGCTGTTAGGTGTGGGGGATGTTTCACGGTACATGGTGCGGTCAGCACACAACCCATCATCTGCTTTGAGATCAGGATGAGTCCTGTATGGCCTGTGCCTCCCTCCTTCTTTGTAATTTCCTTTGATTTTTAGACTGTGGCTTTGCATTTCATTTATCTTGCGATAGTAGCTTGTTGCAGAAAAATCCCAAGGAAGCAAGTTATCTTTTTTTTATACACCTTAGGTTTGTATCACTGTAGGTGCACAGATCATACTGGAGTTATCAGCAGAACTGTGCTTGAATAAATCCTGGATGAGCATCAGGAATAAAAAGATCCAAAAGAAGTATTCAAGTTATGGGATAGTGCTGAGGAAAAAATAAATAAATAAAAAGGATACAAACTGGCCCTGTGCAAATTTAAATTGAAAACCAGAAGAAGGATCCTACCTATTCAATTAATGAAATTTTTAGATAGTCTTTCCAATGCAAACAATAGGAGGGGAAAAAAACTATTTTTTCTGTATAGAGCTCCATGCATTTCTTCAAGCTCCTGCATCTCCTGCAATAGAAAAATAGGTAGGAACAGAACTACATCAGTGACCTCAGAGTCACTTTAAGTGAGTACCATCTTACTGTTTCGACTGTGCTAGATGAGAAAGCTGAGCAGTGTGCACGTGGCTGTGCCAGCCAGCTGCCCATGGCTGAAGCAACAGCAAATGGCCTTTCCTCGCTCCAGACTGACACATTTGTAAGCTGAGTTACTGGGGACTGAGTGGTTACTCACATCTCGAGTACCACTCAGCATTTCAAACTACATAGAGAATTAAATGTTGTCAATCTATCCAGAAAACAAACAAACAAGTGTTTGTTAACACTTTGCCATTTTAAATATTTATATAACCACCAAGTAAGAAAGCTATTTGAAATCTCTTGTCATTGTATGACTTTAGGAGGTAGGGGTTTAGTTAAGATATGAGCTCATGGAACATCTTTAAGAACTGGCAGTGTTCTCACTTTCTCAAGGGATAAGGCTGTAGGAAATGAAGGGGAAAGGACATTCCTCAGTTTCTGGTGTCCACTCATTCTGTAGAGCCCATGAAGCCCAGGCTGGCTCAGATGCCTACAGAGACAAATAAAATGAGTCAGTGCAGTAGAAATGGGATTTTACCATAAATATCCATAGCGTGCTGGTGCAAGTCATTTCCTTTTTTTATGTTTCACTGATTCTTTTCTAATTCAGGACAGTTGCAATGTGCCTTAGAAGTAGGCTGCTTTTTCCAAATCAATCAGCATAATGTAAACACTGTTAATGGGAGGCCCCAAGGAAGTGGAAACTGATGTTGTAGACTGGGAGGGTTAAGGGCTTCACGGGGAAGTTCAGAATGAGAATCATGTGCTGAAAAGCTTTATTGAAATGCATAAAAGGGTTGAATAAAGGATACATTGGCAAATTCTGACATTTTGTAAATTTTACATGCTGTATAAGTGTAGTGGGTTTAAGTGGCAAGGTTTTGGTAGCAGGGGGCCATAGGGGTGGTTTCTGTGAGAAGAATCTAGAAGCTGCTCCATGTTTGGTAAGGGCTCCATTGTTGACCAGAGCCGAGCCAATAAGTGATGTTTTGCACCTCTGTAAGAGCATATTTAAGACAGGGAAAAAAACGCTGCTCCACACAGCAGCTGGGAGAGTGAGAGGAGTGAGGAATGGCCTTGCAGGCGCCAAGGTCAGTGCAGAATGAGGGGGAGAGGTGCTCCAGGCGCCAGAGCAGAAGTCCCCTGCGGCCTGTGGTGAGGACCATGGTGAAGCAGGATGTCCCCCTGCAGCCCATGGAGTACCACGGTGGAGCAGGTTTCCACGCTGCAGCCTGTGGAGGAGACCACAGTGGAGCAGGTAGCCCTGCACCAACGGAGGCTGCAGCCTGTGGAAGACCCCTGCTAGAGCAGATTCTGGGCCGGACCTGTAGCCCGTGGAGAGGAGCCCATGCAGGAGCAGGTGACCTGGCAGGAGCTGCTGCCCATAGGGGAGCCAGGTTGGAGCAGTTTTCTCTTGAGGGATGGATCCCGTGGTACGGACCCATATTCATTCAGGAATACCAAAAAACATCCCAGAGTAGAAATTGTTTGTTTAATCCATTGGTGAAAAACACATCCACACAAAAAAGATTTTGGGAAGCTGTCCTATAGGCCTCAATATTTTCGATTTTTTCCTGATTTGTACCATCAGCTGTGGAATTTATAATAGTAAGAAGTATGTTTCCATGTAGCATTAGTCTTCACTGTATGGGAAATTCCAGCCTTTCCGTGAGAGGTGATAAGACTGTGACATACAATCTGCTAAAGATTTGTCTGAGTGTCTATACTCATGGAGGGAAAGATGCCAGCAGGAATCAATATGCGTTGTTCATTAGGAATATGTGCACATATTAAATGATCTAATCTGATTAGCTTTTGCAACACTTTAAATGTTTGCAATGGCAAAAGAGATACATCATATGAAAACAAATTGTAAGTGCAATTTAGAACAGATTAAAAATGCCCTTATTGACATGCTGAATTGAAGAAGACAGGTTCAGCTAAATCAGGTGAAGATGATGAGGCAGTGATGCATAAAGGATAGTTTCAGGTTACATACAGTTGAGTAAAATAGAAGAAAATGTACATGGAACAACCAGAAAATATATTCTTGCTGTTGGTTAATAAGGTGATAAGAATTAATCAGCTTTTTTTCTAATATGATCTACACATTTTATCCCTGCTGCAAGCAGTGCATTTGAATAAAACTGTAATCTGGCTTTTAATGGAAAAGCAATGCTTATTGAGGGCTTTTTTGTTCTTTAGTTAAAGGATTATCTGGATATGCAAGAGTTTTTCTAAACATACCAAATCTTGGTCCCCTGAAGTCTGGTGTTCTCTTGAAAGCACTAGGAAATCTGGCCCACTCAGAGTAGCTTTTGGGTTAGATCAAAGAAGAAATTTAGTCATTGTGTAATAGAACTCAAAATGCTGGGTTAGGAGTCCTGGTTGTCATACATGTATACAGAGCATGAGAGTTTTAGGCACCTGGACTGGATCTGTAGCAGCCAGCACATCTGGTATTGGGACATGCAAGCCTGGATGATAGAATAATGATCTGTGTAGATAGATAATAAAGCATTAAGAAAGGAATAAACTGGGAAGTTTCTCTTAGTGCCTCTACATATCGAGAATAACTATGCTGAAACATCTTTATAGAATCATATAGAATCACAGCCCAGGTTGGATGGGACCTCAAAAGGTCATCAGGTCCAAGCTTTACATGGCTAGACTTGACAAAAAGCATCTTGAAATTCAGGATTTATCTTGCTACTCTTGAAATAGCTATAAGATGCTGATACTTTTCATAATCATCAAATAGTAAAAGATTTGCTGAAGAAAGAGGAGATTGCAATCCTAAGCCTTTCCTGTGTAAGGGATTTTGAACCACAGCTGTGGAAAGTTGTGTTACCCACAGGGTGACAGAGCATAGCTGTTGAAGATGAGCAATGGTGCTGATGTCCACCCAGGCTGAAAATGGGAACAATACAAAAGTCTGAAAGAGAAAACCTAATTAACTTGCCCAATATAATGTAGAAGTTGAGGTGCTCCAGCTCAGCATTTTCAGGCATTGGATTGGATTTTCACTCTCATTTCTTCACTGTGCCACCACTGCCCTCCCCAGAAGCAGCAACTGCAGCATGTGCAAACAGCAAATCCTAGGTCTAATATTGCTAGAGTTGTTGTCCCCTCCCTTTTCCCCCCACCACATCCCCCCACATTGCTGTCTGTCTGTGGCTGTATGTCTCTGTGCTGGGATGGATGCAAATGTGGATGGAGGCATTTGGCTGCAGACACAGCCTGTACTGTTGGAAGAGCTGCTCTGAGACAGGGGAGAGGAGACAAGCCAGAAAATGTGTTTTGTAGGTTGGATTAAAGCCTTGGGTCAGCAGTTGGACCATGCTGGGTTATGTCTCACAGTGAAATGAGTGAGACATGGGGTTCCAGTCCCTGTCAGTTTGATTATTTCTGTCTTTTGTCTAGCTACTATCCAATGTAAAAAAACACCAGGATTTCTGTCGTCTCCTGGAGTTCTGAAACCTGGTTGAGAATGCTGTTATATCTCCTGGATGTATTGGTCTGATGCTTATCTAGGTCTTCTGGGCATCTCTGAATAGCTGGCTACTTACCCCTGCTCCATGAAGTCTGTGCATCTTTCGTCTTGGACCAGTTCCTATTTTTTCTGTGTTGTGGAAACTGAGCCAGTCAAACACAAAAATGCACTGTATCACTCCCAGAAAAGAAAACTGCATGGCTGTATCCTCAGTCTGTGTAGGAACTGTATGCATTTACACCACCTCTGTTGAAATTCCAGGAGATTTTCTGCCTCAGGCAGGTATGGCAACCGAGTGAGCAGCAGCTGCAGTGTCCTGGAAGGAAATACAGCGTGTGCTCCTTTCTGTAACAAATCAGCTGCTTTAGATGGCATGGAGACAACAGGCTCATTTCTCCAGTGAGTCACTGAGACTTCAAAAAGCTCCATATCACCAAGGCTTTCAGCTGAGGTGGAGCATATTACACCACTCCCTATACAGTCCAAACCTTAAAGGCTTAGTCAAACCCATAATTAATTAAGGTTTGTGTAACACTTAATGCTCATCTAGTGAGTTATATCTTCTAAGGCTGTTGCTAATGATTTTAAATCTACAAAGTAACTTCCTAAAAACCTTTGAAATTGGCAATGATGGTGTTCCATTTTAGATGGAAAAGCTTTGATCACTCCAGAGCAGGAAATAAATGCGTGACTTAAGCTGGAGAGATACAGCGACAGAACTGCAAACTGCTAGATATACTGACGTGGCACAGGGCCAGAGAAAGATTTGGTATTGCTCCTTCCAAAACTCGATTTGAAGCCATTTCAGTATCTCTGTATTGCATAAATGACTATGGAATTTCTAGGAAGTCTGCAGTTATGTGTACTTATGGTCTGATGATAAGATGTAACTGGAGAATTTTACTTTCATGCCCTCTTCACATATTTTATTATTTTTATTTCTATGCTATTACAAGGCTAAATTCTGATACAGTGCTAGACATGAACTCAATGAAAATATTCTGATCTGTCCTATGTTCTAACATAGATGCTTTAATAAAATTATTAAAAATAAAAAAAAAAAAAGTCAAGATCTTTAAAACAATGATAAAAGTGTGTCTAAAAGCTTAATCTTTTGTTTTCAAGGATAGGAATATTTTGTAAAAAAAACTAACTGCAGTCTGGGAGGTTGATTTTGCTGTTGTGTCTTCCAAAAGCAAAATAAATGAAGCTGTTTTCTTTGCTTGAGTAGCAATGGTTGTGGGTTCAGCAATAGCATCCATCAAACTGTTTACTTAATTTATTGATTTTTTTTCTAATAACTGAAATTTAATAGGTTCTTCAGTGTAAAATAGTGTTGTCTTTGCTTGGAAACTTTGTACACTTCCTCAAATAACTTCCAGTTATTCATGGATAGAAGGAAGAAAATGATAAATTTTTAAGAAAATAAAGAGGCATTATAGAATAGTTTAAGGATACATGGATATTTTAAGCTAGTATAGTGCTGTCATATGCAAATATGTGCCTGTTAAAAGCATTTTCAGAAACAAAATCTGGATCTGGGGTGAAACCAACATCTGGAGATGCTGTATAATCAGCAAATTGCTGTCATTTATCATTTATATATTGATAACAACTAATGTGCTTGTCCATGATCAGGATTTCATTGTGTAAGTTACCACGCAAAAACAGAACATCAGTATGACACCTACACACAGGAGCTGAGAAATGTAGTAAAATACAGAAAGAGAAGCTGATGGGACAGAGAAGATGGGAAGAGCTGTTAGGAAATAAATACACAAATGGATAAATAAATAAATATTGTCCAGCATAAAAGGAAGTTGAGTTGGTGAAGCATTTTTTTTTTTTAGCCAGTCCTGTGAGTCAAGGTTTTCGAAGAGGTATGGAGTAAGCCTGTCTCAGTTCCTCATCTGTAAGACAGAGATAGCAGTATTTAACTCAGAAGTGTTTTGTGTGAACCAATATCACCATACTTCATTAAGTCAGTTTAGGAACAAAAGAACTACATAAATATTAGGGTGCACAGATACTACCATGTGAGCACTGGCATGCAAGGGGCTGCCTCTGGTGACAGATGGCCCTTCCAGCATGAGCACAGCCCTCCCAATGATGTATAGCTTCACTTAGCTGAGGCTGCATGTCCATTCCCATTTGACAACTTGGGTCAAAACAACTGGTCTGAGCATTTATCCTGCAGTGGATCCTCTCTGACCATATTCCTAAAGGGAAATTCATACCTCATGACCCAAAGATACCGGAGACCATGGATTGCCACAAGGCCTGTTACCTCACTGTCCCCATTTGGAAGTCAGCATGAAGAAAGGCACCTATACTGGGTGGGGATATCCATGGTTCTGTTTTATCTAATTCCTGTAATTTAATATTTATATGCTGTGTATAGCCAGAAGTGTAGGAGAAGGAAGACAGGCATAATATCCTGAAAATCATAAAAAAGTGGTGAGTCCTACTGACAAGAAAAAGGTGTTGTTAATGTAGTTTCCAGAATCCTTATTCCAAAATACATTGAAATCCAGTAGAGAAATATAGAGAGAGGAAGAGAGAAAATGGAAGAAAAGAAGAGTGAAAGGGGAAGGAAGGAAGGAAGGAAGGAAGGAAGGAAGGAAGGAAGGAAGGAAGGAAGGAAGGAAGGAAGGAAGGAAGGAAGGGAGGAAGGAAGGGAGGGAGGGAGGGAGGGAGGGAGGGAGGGAGGGAGGGAGGAAGGAAGGAAGGAAGGAAGGAAGGAAGGAAGGAAGGAAGGAAGGAAGGAAGGAAGGAAGGAAGGAAGGAAGGAAGGAAGTTAGTTCACAAATGAGATATCTGGCACTGGTGCAGCTTCTGTTTATTTCAATTTTTTTATTATCTTTATTTTTTTTATTTTGATGCTGCTGCAGTCTACATCTACTTGCCTTTTGTAACTACTACAAAAGGAGGCTGGAGAAGGAAGTTGAACTATGCCTACTGTGACTTTTACAGGCTTCACATCACCAAACCCAGAGAGAGATGAAATGAAGTGTCTGAATCCCAAGCTTTCTCTCTCAGCTGTCTGAAAGCCTTTCTTCCTTCCTTATAGTGAGGAAAATGAAGAGAGTAATGCTGCTAGTTTCTTCTGTTTAAAAAATGCAGCCAGGTGGAGTCTAATGCAGATCAGTTTATGAGATGCTCATCCATCACAACAGAAAAAAAACATTCAAGCAAGAGAAGAGCAGCCTTGCATATATTTGTTTTTAATGGGAATTGTTTGTACAATTTTCTTGGCATGATCACAACAGTGATGTCTAAATACATATAGGTATGTAACACTATGTAATACTTGTAGCAAATACACAATAAACAAATTATAGAAAACACTTGTTGACACTTGCAGTGAGAAGTGATGCAATGAGAAGAGCAGTGCCAGGTTTGGGGAAGTAGCATCCCCCTGCACTACCACCCTGCCTCAGCTCCTTTTCTGTGTCTGGCACATGAGCTCTCCTCTCATGTCCTACTCATAAGGGACCTTGCACACTCCTTGTCCTCTCCTCCTCTTCCTGGACCATACGTGTGTATGTGACCCAGATTTCCCTTCAGAAAATCCTGTTTTTCTAGTGGCAAGGATTTCTTGTCTGAAAGGAAGGTGGGGAGTCCTGAACTGCAGATTCTAGGCAATTTTAACATGCCACCTATGGCAAACATCCATATCTGAGATCTTCATTTACATTCTGTTTATACAGCATGCAGTCCCAATGCAGCTAGAGTTCTGTGGATGTTCTGGCAATGCTGCAAATAAATCATGATAATGATTGTTAATAAGTGAGTGCTGACAGTGATTTTCAGGTTATAACAACCAAGAAACAAAACAAAACTAACAAAAAAAAATTCTTATTCCGCAAAGTAATTAGGTTGGAAAAGGTTTCATGTATAAAGAATTCATAGAGACCTAATGCCACATCTTTGCACAATATACAAAACCAAGATTTGACTGAAACTCGCTGCTCCTGAGTATAGCACACTGATGCTTCTATGGACAGAACACAGTTGTTCATTGCAGATCAAAGAGGGACTTTGCTGGTTTTCAGCAAAAGGTATACACCTTCACTAATAACTGGTTATGTTAAAGAGAAGTTGAAAATTTGGACTTGTGAGGGTCATGGTTGTGAAGAATTTCAGTGTGCAAGGGGGAATGGACAGGCTTGCACAGAATGAAGGTTCTGTTTGAGGGAGACAGTACTGGAGAATATATTTCAGCTACATTTCACAGTGATTTTAATTGAAGAAAAACAACTCTACGTTCTTTTTTATGTGATATCTACAATGAGTTTATTTTAAGAATCCATCCAAGGCTCTAGTCATGAAGAAGGATGTGCTTGACTGAATTGCATTCATTCTAGAAAATAAAATTGATGTTGTACTTGCATCTTTAAAGAGAAAATCTTTATTCTTTTTCCTCCAAGCCAGAATTCTATGATGGGTGGAAAACACATTCCATAACAAGGTATTTCAAGAGTTTTATATTTGTGAGGTCCTTCCCCATTTAGTTAAAGACAAAATAGGAAGTATTGGAACTTTAAAATAATATCTTTTAGAGATACAGGCATCTACAGAAGCTTATGACTCCACAACACCTGTTTCCAGCTATCTACTGTATAAGTCAGTACATTATATCTTCAAGTCCGAAGACTCATGCCCAGGGACCATAGTCAGCAGGAAACGGAAACAAAACAAAACAAAAAGGAGCTGTGGATGCCCCATCCCTGGAAGTGTTCAAGGCCAGGCTGGGTGAGGCCCTGGTCAACCTGATCTAGTGGGTGACATCCCTGCCCATGGTGGAAGGGTATGGAACTAGGTGGTCTTTAAGGTCCCTTTCAACCTGAGCCACTCTATGATTCCATTAATCAAGATGCCAATAAAACCAGCAGGAACTGTTTTTTTCTACAGTTATATTATTTCATCTCCTTTCCTCCCAGTGGTGGTATGGAGTTCATAAGGGACTAGATGCTTTTTTAATGAATGAATAAAACTTGATCCTCACATAAATAAACTAGCATTCTGCCAATACAAGAGCAGTGAGCCCATTCATTTGGCAATAAGCCAGGTGTTGTTAGATAAATTAAAAAGCAACCCTTTCATCAGTGCCTGATTTACCAATTAGTTGACATCAAACTAGCAAACGTGCATTAGAACAACAATATAGAATTCTCTTTACTAATACTCTAATCTCTCTTTCATTACACACCTTCACAGGAGGCAGAATTAACACTGATAGAATTTGTATTTACTCAAAAAAAAGCAGACATGTTATAGTGTTTGCACTTTGTTGGCACTTGGCAGAAATGAGATCTTCATTCAACCGTAATCTAATTATGAAAAAATTAATAATGTCAAACCTTGAGAAAGTAAGTGCATGACAATTAATAAAGAAGTGGTTTAGATATGAAGGAGTTTGCTTTGCTGATGATGACAGAGCTCATCTTATGAATCAGCAGTATAAGAGGAGTATGCTGAGAAAAGACAACCATAAAGATAAAGGTAAATTATGAAATGCAAATGAGACCCTGTGGACTAGTGATGGGTAAATCAAATCTGAGGCACAAACTTGTAGGCGAAAAGGGGAGCTTCAATTTGATACGAGAAAAAGGGAATGTTCAAGCCATGGTCTGTGTGTTATTTGCAGCCTCACAGAACAATTCATCCATCATTCAGCCCATTGCTGGCAGCTTTCTTTCCCTGGGGAGTTAATTTGATGGCAACAGTCTGCCCTTAGCTGTCATTTTTACCAGGGCTGAGAAGCTTACTCCTATCACACTGAGCTTATTGCACTTGCCTGACACAATTCATGCACACAAATAGGTTTCTGCCTATTCTAGGGTAGAGATAGCCATTAAGAGCAGGCCAGAACAATTCATTTGGCTGGTAGAAAACCCTTGGTCTGCTCCCAGTGTGATCCTAGGAAAAAGGATCTGACTGCTTTGATGACTACAACCATCTTTCAGCTATTGCCTGTATTGATTCTTCAGTGACACATGAGCTTTCCCTGGCAGCAGATGAAGATATGGGTCCTTCTCACCAGGTGGGCCTCAGCATTATAAAATGTATGAAAGCAGATTAGGTAGAACAATTAAAACATTAAAAATCTGGAAAGAAGTGCTATGGAATGACATCTGATAGGAAGGCTAACTGGGCAACTTAAAGTTGACGAAAGAAAAAAAGTAGACAGATGAAAACGTTCAAGTTAAAAAATAAAGCAGAAGGAACAAAAAAAAAAAAAAAGGAGAGAGAATGAAAGGAAGGGGAAAAGGAAGAAAGGCACTAGAAGGCAGGAGTGTAAAGGTTTGGGTCCTGTTTTGGATGAACTTCTTCCAGGTGATTTCTGTTTTCCAAAAGCTCTAGATTTTTGGACTTTAATCTCCACGTACACTCTGAAGTTTTAATTCCCCTTCTTTAAAAAATATATAAGAAAGAGATATGAAGCCCTTATGTCCTAGTTTGGAATGATGTGAGGACTTAATTTCTATCTAGAGTAAGTTTTACTGATAGAAAAATAAAAATGGCCAGATACACAGTCTGTGGTCTTCTGCATATTGACCTCAAAAAGTGAATGGATTCAGGTATTTATGAAAAGCCAAGGTCCCCTGGAAACTTCATGTTGCTGCACTCTCCTAATGACAAACATATATTTAAATGAAACTTAGAATTTGCAGAAGAAGGCTAGACCTTTATTGTTTTTTTCTTTCTAGCTTCAGCTACAAGATGCCTAGGAGACTCATGTTGCCATGGGTCCCTTCCATTATTGTGCCTCATAGTACAAGAGAAAGTAGGGTTACTGCTGATCCATATATTCAAACAGTTCAAGGACCACATATCTTTCCCCTTTGGGATGAAGATTAGAACTCTGTTAATGTAGACTTTGACACAGTTATCTATTTCTTGTTGTATTCAATTATCTGTGATGTTCTTCAAGAAATTTCAAAAGGCACTGTTCAAATGGATTGTAGCCAGCACACCATCAAGAGGTATGCTTTACTCTTTCATCAAAGATGGCATTTATTTCTTGCTTAATTTCATGTTTCTTTCTCTAAAACTGAAAAAAAAAAAAAAAAAAAAAAAAAAGGTTTTATTTTATCTTTTTTTCCTCTTATTTTGCTGAAGTATATTATATTTGTATATACTATATGCTATATTTGTGAAGAAGCTTATGGTTTGGAAAGAGGCAGTAAGTTGCATATAACTGCAACTAATCATTGCTTGTAGCTTGGGAAATTTGAATTTCCCATAAATGAAACAGTGTATCATTAATGTATTGCTTGCTCACATTAAAGCTATTTCCCCTTTAAGGAGAGATTTTTTTTGATGAGAATGTCTTGAAGAGCTGATGGTACAGCTGAAGTAACAAGTCAATGATATTGCATGAGGTGTTGAATGCTGAATTACAGAAAGTGGTGTGGCTATAAGATATATATCTGTTGTTAGTATTTCTGGACCAAAGTCAGATTTTTCAGCTTCTTTTCCAATCTATCTATTCCATTCATGCCCTTGAACAAGATCACTTGGAAACTCGGGATTCACTTTTTTGAGATGAATTTCAAGATGCTTAATTTCTTCCCAGGTTAATTTTAAGAGCAAAAATTAAGATACAGCCTCAAGATTAGCTTCAAAGTCCCAGATGGAGATCATTATGTAATCATGCAATCATGAAATGCATGGTGGTTGATGTCAGTTTAAGAATTTTTAATTCTTTTGCACAGAGCAAAAAATATGAAAAATTTAATTTAAAAAAAAATGCCTCTGAACTGTCTAAACTCTCTTTTTTATTTTACTAGGGAAAGTATTGTATATTTTGGAAGTAATTGTTAAACCTTGTGTTTGTATGAGCATGTAGTTTAAAGCACAATGGGTATATTGCTTTAAAGGTGTAGGGTAAAATAGAAGGAAAAGTTTGTTCCAGTTTATTTGTGGAAATTCTGTTCTAAGCTATTTGAATTGAGGGCATTTGAGATAACATTATGAGTTTTTGTGCTCTCAGATCACACCTAAGCCTAATGGTTTAACAAAATCAGTGGCAAAATTTGCTGTTTTTCCAGTGGAACTACAGTTCCTTACAGAAGGGCTTGGCTGCTTAAGGAAGACAAGAAAGAGCTTTGTGATTAGAACCATTACAATAGTAGTCTCACTTAAAAATACTTCACAGCTTATCAGAAAAACTAGCAATTAACTCTGAACTCTAAAATATGTTCACTTTGTAATTATTTTTATGGGCTTTAAAAATAGATTCCAGATTAAAAAAAATAATAATAAAAAAATAGGATTCCTTTTATTAAAAAGCAATTAATTTTGTTAGATGGAAAGGCTTTACAATGAAAATGTTGGTTAACTTACAACCTCAATGTGAATCTGTTAGAAAAGAACAGATATATATTTCATTTCTGATAATTGCTTCAACATGGACACAACAGAGTCGCAGGAAGGGTTCTGCAGATGCAGAAGATGCCAGGAAAGGTTTGGAAGCCAGCAGTGGGAGGATTTTATCAAAGCAAACACACAGTGTGTGTTCTTAAATAAACTGAGAGGGGTGGAAGTGGAAAGATTAGATATCAATAAGGTCTGATATATACACTGAAGCATTTGGGACAGGCTGTGCATCCCTCAGTGTCTTTGGATTAAGAGCTGTTCAAGGAATGCACTGACCTTTCTTCATGTTCACATAACATTCACCAAAAGGTTAGCCTAATAAAAGTAATTCAGATTCCTGAGAAATATCTGATTTTCTCCTCAGGAGATATTTTGTAACAATAGGTGTATTGCTTCTTTTCAGGGAAGCATTTCAAGAATGATTCAGGTGATTTAGTTGTACAATATTCAGTAGGAAAATTTGAGTTTGGAAGACTGGAGTCTGCCTTGCTCTTTTTAAAATTAATTCATGACAATGATACCTAAAGATAGTTCTAATAACTCCAACCTCTGGATGACCCTATCCTGACCTCTCCTCCTACAAAACCCTTGAATGCAAAATTGCAATGATGTTTTATGTTCCAAAGCTGATTTCAGTGAAATTTCTTGAACAAAGCTTACAGAAATAGGTTTAAATGTCAGGAGAAGTACCCTCCTTATATTTGGGATAGTTTGTTTATGGCAAAAATGCCTGTCTTTTTTAAAAAGTCACAAACTGTATTGAGAATACTTTCTTGGTCCAGCATAGGTATTATATTTTAGTTTTGGTTTATGTGCAGCAGATGCACTGCTGTGACTCACTTTGAGATAAAAAAGCCCAGTATTACGGCATAGTAAAGTAACATTTTTTATTGTATATGGGATTAATAGGACTTTTACAAACAGTTTTGATTTTGCCATGAATTAATTTAAGGTAATTGGGTAGTGATTATTTATTTAAAAGACTATTTAAAATAATCACCTAAAATATTTTTTCCTTTATTATTTAGCTACGTTGCAGTTTTGTACTGTAAACTATTTTTCAGGAGACAAAAGTGCAGATTGTTTGAAAGTTTCATCACAATATTCATGCCAGTGAAAGCTTGGCTGCCTGTTCTCTCTGCCGACTTATGCAAATTTCTAGGGACCTTGTGTGAATGGAAGGAGTCTGAATTTGTGTCCATGGTAATCTGTTCAATGTGTAGAGGAAGTTACAATGGCATTAACCCATGAAAAGGATCAGTTGTTTTCATGGAAAGCAGTCAAGACATGCTTTGAATTCAGATAGTCAACTTAATCAGAGCTGGACATCATTTTTTAAGGGTTTCTCTTTGAAAGAACTTAATGCTGGTCACCTGCTACAGTCAAAATAGATCATTTATCTGTAAAGGAGCATAAAAAAATAACAGCTGAAGAACAGATACAGCCCTGAAATACAGGAAAAAAATAAATAAATTGGCAGTTATTTACAACCTCTATGTGGGCAACTAGAAGCATGAAAATGGCAGAGTGGTCCTGGCTCATTACCTGCCTTGTGCCTGGGAGATAAGTGAATTCATGCAGTGTTTCTCTGGGACTGGAAATTCAGCAGCAGCAGTCCTCACTGCCTTCCTGGGTAGAGTAGGAGTCCTGCTCTGCTCTGGGGTGGTCAGCACACCTGGGAAGTTAGACACAGAGTTGCTTGAGAAAACATATTAATTCAGAGTCTCTCTATCACATTGTCTTACATTGACCTTTATAGGACATAACAAAAAGGCCTAGTTTCTCCACTTTACCCTGCTTTTCTTCAGGCACAAAAGTCTCTGCTGGTACAGTTACCCAGGTAAGAAGTAGTTCAAACTGTATTCCTCTTTACTTTTAACATGAAGAAACCCTACCCAGCAGCTACATTTGGAGTGTCCTTCTGCATTTAAATTAAATTACAGTACAACTACCAGGAAGAGTAGCATTAGGCAACCTGTATTTGAGTATTCAGCAGAGATTTTATTTGCCAGATTAACTAATACTTGTCTCAGCTTCATCTAGTTCTTATGGTGAAAGTAAAAGATATGGTTATCTTACCTAATATGCTACAGTCTATTTCCACAGTATAATGATAGACTTGCACTGGGGATGTTTTTCTTTTGATGAGGATGACATGGAAGAAATAGAAATACTCAATAAAATAAATGTAATAAAATGAATGATATGGTGTCTGTAATCCATGTCAGGCTTTTTTACAGTATTTGTCTAGTGCTACTTGAACATTTTATACCAATATTAGCTAAATGAATTTCCTGTATAGCTGTGCGAAACTATATTTAGAGAGCAATGTAACTACATTTCCTGGCCTTCCTTTAGAATGACATTACCCAACAGCTTTCCAGTAGGAAGAGGCAAGTCTTTAAAGTCAGAACTCTGAATTAACACAGCAGGAACAGCTGGTACTTCCCCATTATCCAATTTAAGAGATGTAAATTCCAGGAATTATTTTCATAAGAGCTTTAGTGCCCTATGCTTGTTCACTAGTGGTGATGTTTGGATGTTAAAACTGTAATGGGAAACATGGTAACTGCTCAAGGCATAATGGAAAAGACCATCAGTGGGTGATCCTAGTGTACACAACAGTATCATCTCATCAAGACAAAGGAACAGTTAGATAAGTATTATAATCGCATGTGTTTTTACTGAGCATATAAATTGTGCTGTTCCACAGCAGCAGACAACAGCACAACAGCAGGGAGAAATTAGGAAAAAAAAAAAGAAAAAAAAAAAGAGAGAGAGAGAGTTTGAACAGACAGGAGTTTACTGTTTAGTAATATCTCTTGCTTTTCTGGAAGGTGTATTTGTGAATGGCCAGATCAGGCTATTCTCCTGGTTCTCTGGTTCTCCATGAAAAACACAGTTAGATACAGCAGAATGGCTAGAAACTGGCCAAAGAAAAAGGCAATATTATTATTAGCAGCAATCACCTTAAAAAAGCCCTTACAGAGGAATCAATTTTTGAGGATGAGTGAGAAATTGCAGAAGGACACCATTTGAAAATACCATTGCCCAAGAGTTTATAGAAAGTGTATTTTGCAGTGTTGGTTAGGCAAAAAATTGTTCAGTCCTATTCTCTCAAAGAATGGAGTGAAAGGCAGTAGTGTCTACAAGGAGCATTTGATCTTTGACCACGGTGGATATTGCAATAAGACAGCAAGAGTCATGTAATCTCCAGTTCTGGAAGGAGGCTACAACTGGTGGATCAGAGATTTTTCTGTTTACCTGGTATATCAATTCACAGTCATATCTTGCTATCAGTGACAAAATTTTAGACTGTTAAGGGAAACATGGCTAAAAAGCATTTAGGGACATCCCTGAATCTAAGCAAGGAAAGAGCCAATCATATCAGGTGGTCCAGCCAACTTCTCAAAGTTAGCTTCTTTGCTTACCTGGATGCAAGTAGAGTGTCCATAACAGGACAATAAGTGATGTCTATTTAAAGTTTTAATAGTAACTGTATTTCATCTAGGGCACGTACTGCCACTGTGTCAGATGCCATGGGTCACTGCTGTATAGTATGCAAATGGCAGGAATAGCCATCCTGCGTCATACCTGAATTTACTATGGTTTGACAGAGGCCTGATGCCTCACAAGAATGGCCGTGAAATCTCCCAGTAGGCAGCAGTGAGATACTCAGCAGTCTTTCTCACACATCTGTAATCATATCCATGCCAGGCTCCTTTCTAAATGTAGTGTGATAACTCCAAATATTCTTGATATCTTCACAGCTATTTCGATCTTTGCTTAGTGGTTAGATTCTGCAGTTAGCCTTGGCAGCTTCCTGCAGTGATAATTGCCTAGATGTGAAAAGAAGTGTATCCTTTCACTGGTTTTTCTACTTTCAGACTTCTCATTAATGCCCCCGGGTGTTCTTGTTCTTGTAGAGAGAGGGAGAACAAAAGTTCCCAATCTTCATCTCAACAACATTCATTATTCTTTATATTTGTTTTCTTTCCAAAATAAGCATTCTTAGCCTTTTCCATATCCCCTTATTTGGAACTTTTCCATGGTCACTTTCATTAGTGTTTCCTCTGTCCCATGTTACTGTGCCTGATTATTTTTGAGAATTCAAGACCAGCACAGGACTCAGTTTTCCAGATGAAACTACACAGATCATTTAAGGGCAGTTCTTCAGCGTTTCCAACATATTTGCAAATTTCAAATGGACTCCAGCTATACAATGGATGAAGAACTTGATTTAGCTCTCCAGGGATGCCCTGGACTCTTCTTTCAGCTGATAAAATTAATTGAAAACCCAGTAAAGAAAAAGTAGATTAGTTTTTCTCAAAGCAATTTTTTTCTAAATAATTATTTTTGCTGCTGCATCAATTAAATCTGAACATCTTTTGGTGTTGTTACACTTTTACCTTCCTAGTTATTACTCTATGAACTTCCTTGAAACATGAGTGCATTGTAGCATTGCAACATACCCTCTTGAATATTTTAACCATGTGTTATTTCTTGTCAAATAATAGACATTTTGAAGACTTCTACAAAGTTTAATCCCTTTCAAAATCGGAAATATTTTTATTTAGATGATCTTAAAAAAAAAAAAAAAGTGTTCCATATTTCCTAAAGGTCGGTGTCAATATATTGATTTGACACCCTTGCTGTCACTTGAACATCAGTTTAAATAATATTGCAGTTAATGGCTCATCTGCTGTCACTATATGAGCTATCTTTTGTGCATGTTTTAAGGGTTTCTCAAGAAAGGTTATGCTTGTTTGTGTTCAAGATATGAACTCCTGTCATATCTTGTCATATTTTGTCAGGTTCACACCTGTGTTGTTTCTGTAAGCTTTGTCTTTTTTCACCATTTGGCCATTTTACACATGGTAACTTAAATCCTACTTCTTTGTTACTATTCTGTTACACTGTGCTGTTTATTTAGTCATGCTGTTGTTTATGAATTCTTTTGGCTTTTCTTTGCTAAAGTCAGTGTTGTAGCCATGTTAATATATTTATATTATTATTGCACGGAGTTGCTTTGATATAGTTAGCTGTATGCTCCTCCCCTCCCCTCTCCACAGTTTTATTTTTCCCAAGGTGTTGTCCAGAGTCTAAAAGTTTAAACCATCCTTGCTCACCCAGGGAAGTGAGATTTAGCACCCTGTTCATTTTGTCTGTTAGGTTTTGCGCATCTAAGTGGAAATGTTTACAAGAAAACAGCCAGAGAGAGCACTTCTACTAAGTCTATAGGTAAACATCCAGACCACCCCCTATTCATAACCTTGCATTACTTGGCCAGATGTGTAAGATGATCACAAAGTCAGGCTTTCTCCCTTGTACAATGGCAGAAGTGTCTAAATGGCCCTGTACAAGGCATCCTAATTACTTGCTCAAGAATATTAAGAGAAGACACTCTCAATCCAGCCCATTGAAGTTTTCTCCATACCATAAAACATTTATATGAATATTCATGAGAGGGAGAGACAGGCAGACATACTTCACAGCCTGATAATTAATGCCTTTATCCAGGGTTTTAGTGCTCTACACCTAGACCAAGAGCAGGTGTCCATTTATCAAGGGCTTTGAGGATCTTTGAGAGCCTACAATGGGAGTTCAGTGTTAAATGCCCTATGGAGAACTAATTCTTCATCACTTAAGAACCCCAGCTCCTTAGTTCTGTTGGGAGATACAATCCAAACCAGAAAAGAGCTTAGGCAGGTGAATTCACAATGTGGGAATGACCTTGTCAGCTAACTGTAAGTCGACAAGTGACTTTAGGTGTATTGAAGCCTACTTATAAGATTTAAGTGTGCTCAAACCATTAACTCACCATACATTTTTAGATAATGTTTTCCTCTAATTTGGGATGCAGTTAATTGACAGCAGAGCAGTTAATTGCTCTATTAATTGGCAATAAAAATAATTTAATCTTGGTAAATGAATCATTGCAATTAACTGAAAACAAATTTATTAGTTAGATATGTTGTATTTAATTTCTTCATGTTACAGTATTACTATGTGGTTAAAAATTGCCTATGATTCATAATGACATTCCCAGGCTTCCTGATTTTTGTTTCAAAGATTTAATTTCTTGCTGCTAGAAAGTCACAGTCAATTTGCAGTTGGTTATTGAGTGTTGACAGCTGACTGCCACAGTATATGAACTTTCAGTTGTATTGAACTAATCTGAACCTGGAAGGAGGATTGCTGCAATGAGATTTTCAGTTCAAACCATGTTATACACTCAGTGTAGGATTGCAAGTAACAAGAGGTCAGAACCTCCATTTTGTGGTTCAGTGCACAAATTAAGGCTTTTCATGGAGTGCCACGACCACCTGAGACCTGGGAAAAGGCTTTTTACTGCCTTAGTGAAAAGTTGGATTGTATGGGGAAATAGTTATTGCAGTAAGGTGAAATTTCATGTTTACAATGATTGATTAAACCATATATCTATCATCTTATGGGGCTATTATTTCCACATTTGGGTCAAACCTTGTTCAACTAGGCTTATGTCTGCTGACAGAATTCAGCAAGGATTAGAAGAGAAAGAATATGATCTAACAAAACAGGTCTTTTCTTTGGTTGGTTTTGTTTTTTCCTCCCCTGTTGTATTGTATACTTCAAAGCTATATTCTGTTTCCTTTTACTGTTACATATACCTGTTAGATGTTAGGGGGGTGGGGGGAAGAGGTGTGTATACAGTGGTGTAATGTTCAGTCTGGATTCACATGGGCTGTATAGCCTCCCTGAGAGATTTACCTCTCCTCTCCAAGGTGAGGAGCTTTTTGATTAAATACAAATGACCAAGATACATGACTACATAGAACATGCAAAATGATCTGCCACTCTTCTGAGTCTCCAATACAAAATATTATAAACATCTGAATTCCGAAATCATCTGTGAAGTTCCATTTTTTTGGGTGATGTAGGACAGGACTAGGATGGGCTTCCTATTTTGATCATGGCACTCTCTTTGAACACATATGAAATATGAGACAGAATTTGACCTCAAGATTATATCAAATGGTAGATGCAATGTAGATAATAAGACTCAGAAAGGATGCAATGTAGATAGCAAGGCACAGAAGAGAATTAAAAAATGAGATCAAGAAAGGAAATTTGAAGAAAATACTTTTTAAAATGGCATCTTATTTTATTTGATATCTCATGTTTTATCAAAATGTGATGGGGAAAAAAAATCAAGTGTTAAGAATATTGTTGTAGTTATCTACAATAGACCTCCAGGAGCAATCAGTACATCCTTTTGTTTTCAGCTGTTTGTGAAAGTAAAAATATTGTTCCATAGAATAGTACACCATACTTTTTTTTTTTTTTTATGATTGATGAAGCAGAGGACCAGATACTTTTCAAAATAAGAGTAAGACATGCTGACTAGCAAGAGCCTGGTGGGAGCACTAAGTGCCTGAATTGTAGGAAAATACAGCTCTGGTGCAATGTTTTACTTGCATTGTGTAGGAGTTGGCAAAACATGGAGGAAAACCCACACCACCAGTTCCCTCTGGAGCTGCTATTCTTCCATAAATCCTCTAAAACCTAGGACTAAAACTGAATTCCTTAGAATTCATGGGAAAACAGGAAGATGTAGTTTGATCTGCTTGTAATGATTCATAAGTTTTTGAAATCAGTTTCAAAATTGCTGCAGCAGATTGATGAGTTATCCCACCAAAAAAAAAAAAAAGAGGCCTAATTAATTAAACTTCAGGCTGTGTGCTCTTGATAGCTCTAAGGCTTGGATGACTGCTTGTGGAACTCCAGACAGTTCTTAACCTGATAGTTTCCCAAATGCTTTAAATTAAGTTTTAGAATTTGCTGGGAATTTCTCTGACTGGATACTGGACAGCTTGGAGCCTATTTCATATCTAAAACTCTTAAAGAATTAATCATCTTTTGGGCACTCTTTCAAAATTAAACCTTGCCAGAACACACTTTTCTAGTGTTAAAACACACATTTATAGTGTTAAGCTCCTATTACTTTTCATGTTTCACTATATCCTGCTGTCTTGAAAACTCCATGGACATCAGGAAACACAAGTTTGCTTCCTTTCTCTGCCTGGACAGATGCAAAACTACATTGCAAATGCTCCCCAAGACATCCAGAAGGCAGATATAAGCTATCTGCAGAAACAGGTATGATGAGTACTCTGTGCTCTCTGGTTAAGAGAGCCTGCATGATGTGGGAGAAAATGAAAGCAACAGCAGGGTCTCCAGTCCTGCAATAAATGAGCTGTAGGGAAGGAGGAAGCATAAATTCGGGTTCATCACCTCACTGTATTTTGAGATATAATATCATAAATGAATTCAAATGTAATTACAGTTATTCTGTAGATCCCACATACACCTCTGCATTAATAATTCTTCCATATTCTAGTAGAAAGAACCTCTTTTTTTTTTTTTTCTCAGAAAATAAGAACACACTAAGTGACTGTTTTGCCTTTGTTTTGTTCTTTTAGTGTGTCAGTGTTCACATTTTTCTCTGTTGTCTGTAGCAGTTGTGAGGTGCTTCCTTTCCTTTTCCAAATAATATGTGTATGTATTCAGTTACAATAAAAAGAAATGCCTAAGGAAAAAAGAGTAAAATTGAGATTTCTAATTTGATACAGTTATAAGATATCAGAATATCTATGTTTATACAGAGAGATACATACTCCATTTTGACAAATCATTAGATACATACTTATACATACCTATGCACATATATATAAATGTAAGGATTTGTCAAAAAATAGTTCCTATATTTATTTACAACATTTCCGTCATATTGTTTTCATTATATTCATATATTCTTTTTCAAGTAGAGATACATGTTTTTATAGATATGCATTTGGTATCAGATGTCCATGTTCAGCTTTAGAATTTTTTGGTCATAAAATTCTGACTGAAGAGTTTCTTCATGGGAGTAGAATGGTTTTGGTATGGTTTTGTAAGAGGTTTATGGCTAGACTTATACAAATACTTATGCAAAAACATCCAGGGCAATAACAAAGGTTATTGAAAAAAAGAATTTAACCAAGATGTTTAAAGTAAATACCTCCCTGAGGCAAAAGAAGATACTTCTATTTAAAGAGCCACCTTTCAGGAAACTTATTGGAAAATGACTAGAAGGATAATGGTTGAGCAGAATTCACTAGTCCAGAATCCAATATGGAGGAGAGGAAAGTACTTAATAATTAAACTCTTCCTCCTTTATATATTTCTCTCATTCTGCCACCCATTATATGGTTCCATCTGAGGGTGTTCATTGGAGTCTACAAGATCATTTTAACTTCTGAAAGTTTGCAAAAGATAAAGTTTCTAACAGCTGACTTTATAACCTCTACTGTGCTAAAATGCATTCATTTCAGTAAATGTTTCTTTGAGGTGACTTGCATAAGGTCTACTCACAAGAAGTTTAGAGGTGTATTACCAAAACTGTAGAGTTTTACTGATCTATAAATGTTAACAGGTGAAGAGACATTAGAGAAAGGTATCAACAATTTTTAAAAACTCTTCCAAAAGCCATTTAAACAAGAATGCTGAGATTTTTGTATAGGACTTAAATTTTTTTTATCTTTCATTGCAGTTCTGAAATGTCTATTGCAACAAGTTTTTGTTTGTTGGAAGGAGGATTGTAAATATTTTGACACTTAGGTGTTAAATGTAAGAGGTAAAGCACATATTCTTCATTCTTTCACTTCCACACTTTCACATTCTTAACTATATTTATCATAATTCTTTACACTCAATTTTGCTAGAAATCAAAATCAGAAAAGTTTTCCTCAGTTTATCTGTGGAATAGCAATAACATTGACAAGTATAATGCAAATAAAATTATGTTATCATTAGTATTTATGTTTAAACAAAGTCCAGTTCTGCTCAACTCTCTATTTTCCTACTCCTTTGGTAATGTTAAAAGAGAAATTAATTCATTTTGAAACCAATTGCCTGTAATTTCACTGACTTGATTGAATTTTTGTTTGTTCATGTCTGGTCTGGATGTACTCCTAGTTTTTTTATTTATGTGATCCCATTATTTTACACATAAAGCATTAAAAGACAGCCTGGGTTTGAGGAAAGGAGTCTGTAGTAGCAGAGATATGAGTGTGTCCCAAAAGGCACTGCTTGATACCTGCATTTGAATAAAAAATTCCATTTCTATGGTAAAATCCATTTTGCCTCACTTAATACATGGGACATTAGTGTCATATCTTGGGGGAGATTACAGTTCTCCTAATTCCCTTCTGGTTTTGGCTTTAGATGCCTGGAATCCATTCATCATCTTCAGATGCAGGCCAGTCATCCAGACTTCCTGGGTTACCTACTCTGTAGGTTCTTAAATTGTTGAGGTATCTTTGTATTTAGCCCAAGAGCTTCACAGAAACTTAATTTCACCATGCCTGTTCAGAAATATCTATTCTGGACATTCTGTCTATACCAGTCTCCCACCTAAACTCTCTTGCCAACCTTGTTTCAATGAGCAGGCACTTGAATGCTACATAGATTCCTAGTGAAGCTTTAAAAGCTAATATTTAAAAGCATTGATCAATGCTTCAACTAACTGCTAATGGTTGTGTTGAAAGCTGAAGTCTATCAGATCATTTTCCTCAATCTTCAGATGATGTTTAGGTGTACAAGACCACAAATGGAAAGATGCATCCTATTACTTTGCTTGTAGTCACCGTTAAATTGGGAAGCAGCAAATTTAAGCAGATTGGATCATATCCTGTGGTATCCCGAGCTCCCTCCCACTTTCCACTTGTCTAGAAAATCAGGGTATTCTGTAAGCACCAGGCAAGTAAAATTACAATGGAATAGAACCTAAATTGATCAAACTGGAGTCCTTGTTGTTTTTTCATATACAGGTACACTGGAAAACCACGATTAAATGTGATTTATAAACATTAGCTCATACTGTAACCACTATTCTTTTAATTCATGGCACTGTTCACTGTAAAGTTTTGACAGGTTAAGTAAGCAGAGTGCCTACTAATACTCTGGTGCTTAATGATAACTGCTTTTAAATGAAAGCAATCAATCTTTTTTTTTTTTTTTTTTTTTTTTTGTTTCTTTCTAGATTTGTGTAATTCATATTAGTAAATAAGTGCTTTTAGTAAATACACACAAAAACTGACAAATTTTAAAAAGCTGCTTTGGCTTTATATTTAGTGCAGGGAAGGTCTTGGTTTTTCAATCCATATCAGAATGAGCAGCCTACACTCCAGCATAATTAAGGGAAATGACTCTCTTTATAGATACCCTAAAATATATTGATGCCTGAAATAAGCCTACACAGAAGGAACTGTGGATTAAAAAATATTTTTAAATTTCTCTAAGGCTGTCAGAATTCTTAGACCCATCTTGAAAAAAGATTTAAACACTTCGACTTTCAAGGGGAAAATGTACATGAAATGGTAGAGGTTGGGTATAAAATCACTTTAGTATTTTTAAGGATTTTACAGATGACATTACCAAATTGAACAAATCCATAAAAGAGACCTTATTCAGACAAATGTATCTTATCTCAAAGGGATTTATAGATACTTCCTGTCATTAGAACGTTGTGACTGTTAGTAGACTGTGCTTTTAATCTTTCCATTCCTCCATCAGTATAAATCATGCAGATGAGAAAATGAAGCTACACCATCACAAGATGGATGAAAGGTATTGAAGAGGGTCCTGAAACCTTCTGTTAATAGAAGGTAAAATAAGGAGAGAATACACTATTTATTAGTAGGGCTGATTTTGTTAGTTTTAGTTATGTTTAAGATTCTGTTTATTTCCTGAAGTAGAATTTGCATAATAAAGGTATTTTGATCTATTTAATTATATTATTTTTAATATGTGACAGGAAACATCTATTTTGATAATCATATTTAGCTTTTTTTTAAAAAAAAAAAAAAAAAAAAAAAAAGTTATTATTATTCTAGCCATGCATTTTGTCCTTCTCTCTGACTTATTTGCAGAAATTTTGTCCAGTGTCCTGGACACTTCTTAGACACCAGGTACACATGTTTCTAAGCTGTTCCTTGAGCTACCTTGTAGCTTTGTATTCTTATCATACAATTTCAATTTGTTGTTCATGTTTAAACCTAACTCTTCTCCAATGTCTTGGTCTAAAAAATATGACCATCAAAATATTTTACATTCTATAAAAGTGCTGTTGAAGAGTAGAAAGATCAAGTAGGGCATAAGGTCAGAACTACACTACTGTATTTGAATGAGCATTATCCAATACATTCAAATTCAGACATAAGTTGGTGCATCTTGATAACCTTCAGTGGATTTAAATCAGTCTGTCTAGTAGAAAATCTGAACCTGGGTGACCAGTCCTTTGTCCTGCCAAACAGTTTACTGAGTGTATTGGCAAGCACCATATTTGAATAAAAATTTTCAGACTGTTTTGCTAGGTCAAGCCAGTTGTCTGTCCTTCACAATAACCAATACCAAATGCCTAAGCAAATACATTAAAATAAGGTAAATATGTAATGATCATTTCCCAGTATAATGCTCCCAATTTCATCTGCATCTGGCTCAGAGATATGGTAAACCAAAAGCAATGGCATTGTGTTTAAGAGGTGTTTGTCACTTACAGATTATTCTAATCTTTTCTAAACCAGTACAAGCTCCTAGTATTCATAGCATCCAGCTCATGCAGTGTCAATAATGCAAGTGTACACAGGAAAGATCTCATGAGACACAATTTTGTTTAAAATGAAAACTTCTTCACTGTGTATTTAATTTCAAATGTATTTTGTATCATTTTCAGTGATTGCTTAAATGCTTGCTAGAATCCAGAAAGTTCCTATGCTCTTCTTTGACATATGAACCACAGATCGAATCCTGTCCATGTAAATTGAAATTCCTATTGATTTTAATGTCAATGCATGTCTGTAACGCGTTGCCATTGTCCACTTGAACTAGATGAATGCATATTAATTTAGAGTTTCTACTCTTTGCTTCTCGGTTAGATTTTGGGACAGGAGGAAAATACTGAGTGATGTGTAACTTCCTAGGACCACATGATGTTTTTGCAAGTTTAATGATGAGTTAAGAGTGCCTACCTCTACTGTGCACAAAGAACATCAGCGCCTTTGCAGAAAAACTTTTATCTAAATGTGTCCAAGCTTCTATAAAAATGGAATCTGTTGGCATAGTCTTGTAAATGCAGGCTTTACTGGAGGTGCAGCTCAGAAGTTCACGCTGTAGCTTAGGCTAAAAAACAGAAGGTTGTCCTTTTGTCCTCTTGAGTCTAGCAGCTGGTATCTCTTGACACCGCCTTGGCAAAAAGGACAGGCATAAAGACCTGGTAAAATTACAGCAGACTGGTATAAATTACAGTCCCAGATTACGTCTGACCTTTCTCCTGCATAGCAAAGCAGCACATCGATTGTAACATCCCCAAACATGCTTTGTGCATCAATAACTGTCTTCTCAATACCCTTTTTGCTAAGGCTTAAGAGAAGAGTCTCTGGAGGGCACTTGTGACTTGCGTCAGAATCTGTCAGAGGATTTTCCCTGTCAAAAATCAGAGATATGAGGTCCTGTTTCCACTTATTTATCCCAGCACAGAGTGCTAAATCAAGATTTCACTCACATATATTTCCTTTAATCTTTAAAACTATTCAGTGTTTACCTTTATGTATGAATAAATACACACTGAGTATCTGAATGCTTAATTCAGAGCAGTAAATAAAAAGCAACTGAACAAAGGCCAATAGGTGCAAAAGAAATACCAGACTCATGTCAGGAGGAAGAAAACCTGGCTATTTACACATTCTAAATTGGAAAAAAAAAAAAAATCTACAAGGTCTTACTACTCCCAGTACTATGCTTTAACCAGAAGCCCTTCTTCTCTGTTTTTTTCCCCATGACTGAACATGAGACAAGGTCAACAACAAATTAGTCAGTCCAGCTGCTCCTCACAAACACTGAAGCATTGGCCACCACATTTCCTAACTTTATGGGCCTCTGGAACAGGGCTGTTGACTAGTTAGATAGAATATAAAGCAAGCAAGTCTCACAGACTCATGCAGTCTCTGAAGGAGGGTAGAGAAGGGAACAAAAAGCAATTAATGATATGATATCTTGCATGTCTCCCTGACATACATAGAAAGATAACCATACAACTGGTTGAAATGTGACCTCACACCTGAGCTGTTTTGCTCTATGAATTAATCAAAAGTCCTTGGAAACATATTCAGCAGAATCCTGAAAGAAGAAGAGAATATTAAGGATTTTTTTGCTTCATAAAGTATCAATAGAATTCAAACTGTTTTGGGCACTAGCTCAAGAGAGTCAGTCGGTGTCACAAGAGCCATGCTGACTCTCAAGCTGATAACTTTAAAAGCTCAAGTGTCAGTATCAAAGATTTACATATAACATCACAATGCTTTTGTGAAGACTTTCTCATTAATACCACATTCATTTAAATTACATGTAAGGAACTTAAATACACTGTTGTATTTAATACGTGTATTTAACTCAACATGTGGATTTAACTTAAATACATTCTTGTATTGTTGTCATATCCCAAAAGCAAAATGGAAGTTAATTCGTTAACTCTAAAATAAAACACTAACCTTCCACCTGGTCTCTACTGTTGGCTGGTCACTGGCTGTTTACTGGGCACCAGGAAAGCTAGCAAAGCTCAAGGGAAAAATTGCTGCATGCACTTGTCCCCATACACTCACACAGAAGCACACACTTTTATCTGACACCCCTGCTAGCCACAGTTCCTCAATTGCTTCCTTCCCCAAGTGAAATTTGCTTTTCTTCCTTCATTTTGTCACGTTTGTAGCAGAAAGAGGCAATACCAAAACCACTGACAATCACTGCCTGTGACTGTGCTGTGAAGGGACTGTGGGAGCACAATAGGTGAATAGCAGAGGAGAAAAGGTGTATGAACTCCTAAGGTCTCCTGACATTTATAAAGACTTTCCATAAGATTTACTGGGTCTATAAGTGTGTAATGCACCAAAAAAAAAGTGAACCTTGCCCCTTTTTTTCTTGTTCATTGAAGCTATCACTCCTTGTCCATCAGACCTCCATCTGGAATTTAAAAAGTGGTGGGACGCTCTCACGCCCAAACCCTGCTTACTTAGCATATGAATGCTCAACTGATTGTTTGAAGTAACAATTAGGAGGACAATGGATAAAGGAGGAAACTGGAGACAGCAACTAACACCTGTGAATCAGAACTTAAACAGCTTTCTTTTACATAATTAATTAAAGAAGCAAGCACAATGTATATTAACTTGAAAATATAGTCCAAAGACAATGAGTGCAAGTAAAGCCTTTTGCTTTCAGTTCCAGGACTAAGATATAAGGTTTGATCTTTCTGCAGAAATCTTAGTCATGAGTGAATGTTGCTAAGTGTTGCAAGGGTGTTTTTTGATGGGGAGGGAGAAAGGGAAGAGAAAACGCATTTAAGAGGAATCACAGTTTCATGGGGGAGGCAGGTGGCCTAATGTTATTAAAATATGTGGAATTTAGATAGGTAGACCATCATTGTAAAGTACAGAACATTGCTAACCTTGCAAATAGCAATTATGATTTAACATCCCATAATCAGCACTGCAGACTTGTTCCCATTAAAGAAAAAGAAATGAATGCTATGCAAATGTTTCATGAAATTGTATTTACTGCAGAATGTGAGCCTAATTCTATGGCATTTTCTCAAGGAGGCAATCCATATGTGTGCTCAATGTGTTCATATGCAATTATTTCTTAAGTAGGTTATATTGTGCTTCTCTAGAACAGTATTTAATGAAGCTAGTAAAGATTATTACTTTAGAAATGATAGTCTCAAAAAATGTATCTCCAATTTGCATATATTAATAAGTATCGAGGGCATAGTCTTCCTTTTGCATGCACCAGTAGCATTGCTAGAGTTATATGGACATAAAAAGCATAACAGTGAAGGTTATTCTGTAGTCAAAAAAAAAAAAATCAATGAGCGTTTATATAGTTAGTCTCTCTAGAGACAAATAATGTCATTAAAAAGTAATATTTAGCCTTTCTCAATAAAGTTTATAGAGATACAAATAACTTCACATACATCAGCTATAATATTGCTGATGCTAGTCCACACTGAAATGACATTTTAGAATATTTATTCACTATCTTTAAATTGCATCAATAACACAAAGTTAGAGAAAACTGTAAAGTCCTAATCACACTGAAGTAAAAATTTAGGTTTCATTGACTTCCAAGTAAACTAGACTAGTTCTTTATAAAGGACATCACAGAAGACAGTTTCTTCAGGGAGAGGTCTGGTGATAGCTGTATTAATTTTAAAGGGGAAAATTCAGTTGAAATTATAAAGGAAGGAAGGAAGGAAGGAAGGAAGGAAGGAAGGAAGGAAGGAAGGAAGGAAGGAAGGAAGGAAGGAAATTAGATACAATGTGAACAATAAATAAATAAATAAACAAACACCTGGATGTAATGAAGTTTGGGAGGAAGAAACCATTAATCATACCAGCATATGTATGTCTAATTTTACGCTAAAAGTTAAAAATTGAATAACAAATGAGATTCAGATAAACTGAAAAGCATTTGTCTTTGCTTTGTTTGTGACCTTTATATGCTACAATACGAACAGTATTTATATTACAGTTAACAAGTACCATTCAAAGTCCAAAATTAAGACTAGGTACACCATACATCAGTAATTACAATAGTATTGGGAGTGAGGGGGTCATCTACTTGTCTTGTTCCTGTTAAGCTTCCAGTTTTCATGTTGTAAATTCATTGTTACTTTGCAGATTTGGTGTACGGATACTATAGACAACAGCGGAAATTGATTGAAGAGATAGATTGGTCATACACAGGTAAGCAAAACTGTCTTACTGAAGAACTTGATTTGCTTTCATATTCTTATGTTCATTCTCTTAATTTAAAGAGCACATGATGTATGTATACCACTCACTGTATGCCTAAACAATTATTAAACTAAAATCATGAGAAATTGATTCTGAAAAATTACAGTAAATTTACAATGGGATAGGTTATTTTGTTTCCTATATCTGTTACTTTTGGAACAAGAAAGCCCTCATCCTTAGAACCTTAACCTTGAGACTTGCTTTATTTGATGAATCACAGAACCATAGGATGATTTGCATTGGAAGGGACTTTATAGACCATCTAGTTCTAACCCCCTGCAGTGGGCTGATACTGTCTGGTGATACTTCCACCAGACCAGGTTGCCCAAAGCCCCATCCAACCTGGCCTTGAACACATCCAGAGATGGGGCATCCACAGCTTCTCTGGGCAACCTGTTCCAGCACCTCACCACCCTCTGAGTAAATAATTTCCTACTTATATCTACTCTTAATCTACCCTCTTTTAGTTTAAATCCATTCCCCCTTGTCCTATCACTACACTCCCTGGCAGAGTCCCTCTCCAGCTTTCCTGTAGCCTCCCTCTAGGCCCCTCTAGGTACTGGAAAGCTGCTAGAAGGTTTCCCCAGAGTCTTCTCTTCTCCAGATTGAACAACACCAACTTCCTCAGCCTTTGTAGGAGAGGTACTCCAGCCCCCTGATCATTTTTGTGTCCCTCCTCTGGACTCATTCTAATACTTCCATGTCCTTGTACTGGGGGCTCCAGAGATGAATAAAGTACTCCAGGTGGGGTCTCACGAGAGCAGAGCAGAGGAGGACAATCACCTCTCTCAGCCTGTGTACTGGCCACACTTCTTTTGATGCAGCCTGGGACACGGTTCACTTTTTGGGCTGCAAGCGTACATTGCCAGCTCATATCGAGCTTCTCGTCAACCAACACCCTCCAAGTCTTCTCATCAGGGCTGCTCTAAATCCATGCTCTACACAGTCTGTATTTGTACCTGGGATTGCCCCGACCCAGATGCAGGACCTTGCACTTGGCCTTGTTGAACTTTGTGAGGTTCTCACAGTCCCACCTCTAAGTCTCTCAAGGTCCCTCTGGATGGCATTCCTTCCCTCCAGCTTATCGGCTGCACCACATGTCTTGGTGTCATTGGAAAACTTGCTGAGGGTGCGCTCAATGTCACTGGCAAAGGTGTTAAATAGTGCCATCCCCACTACTGACCTATGAGGAACACCACTCATTACTGATCTCCACTTGGACATTGAGCCATTGACCTCAACTCTCTGAGTGTGACCATACAACCAATTCCTTATGCACTGAGTGGTCCATCCATCACATCCATATCTCTCCAATTTAGAGACAATGATTTCATGTGGGGCAGTGCCAAATGCTTTGCCCAAGTTAAGGTAGATGGGCAAGAATGACATATCATTTGCTCTTCCCCTATCCACCAGTGCTGTAACACCATTGCAGAAGTCCAACAAATTTTTCAGACATGACCTGCCCTCAGTGAAGCCATGTTGGCTGTCACCAATCAGATCCTTATTTTCCATGTGAAGGCTGAGCTTTCATTGTTAGGTACTCTTTTGTCTGAATGTTACTATTCTCGTAAGTCTGAAAAGCATACAGAACAGCTGAAACAAGATAAATCACATTTTGTGGGTGGAAACATATGCATACACTGTGTATGAACTACTGCACTTTGCCTCTGATTGCCTGATTACCTTTTCCAGGTACCATCCTGCTTATCCTAAAAAGTCAGTCATTTGGGCAATAAGCTCTCTCATTTATGTAAGCAGGAAACCCTTAAGATATACCCTAAAATTCTGCATAAACTTTGCCTAAAATCACAGAAGGATTATGGGAAATTCACAGTTTGACTCCTTAGATTATTCTGTATAAGTCAAGCAACTTTCAATAATATTGGAAAGGTAAATTTGTCCTAAATAATACATATATTTTATGCAGAACTAAAAAAGTGGCTTCCTGTGAATGTATTTAGTATCTTACATTTATAATTATTTATGTTACTGTTTCAAACAGAAAAGAGAAAAAAAATGTTAAAAGAAATAAAGATTATCAAATTTCAATTTTTCATATATTTGGTTCAAAATGCGTTCCTGTAGTTAAAGAAAATAATACCATTCTTTTTCTTTCTTTTCACTGTCTTTCTCATTTTCAAGACAGTTTTTATCTTCCAGGGCAAAATATATCTAACAAGTTTTGAGCCTAGAGAGAATTGAAACAGGCTAGTCATAAACCCTTCAAAATGAGATTTATAATGAAAACTCACCCTTACACACATTGTACTGCAAAATCCAAGCATACAATCAATCAATACAATATTTCATGTTCAAAATCCATCCGTTTTTTTAATATTGCAGTTAGAGAAATGCAAGGATAAGCCTCCAGGATTACAGGTGACCAGAGGGCAATTTATGAATTTACTTTAAAGAATAGTGAATGGATTTTGCATAGAACATCAGAGAACGATAGAGCTCTTTCCCAGTCCACATAGAGCACAAACCCGCTGTGCAGCTGCTGCAATAGTCACAGGTTATGTATGCTGTGTATTTTGTATTGCTGGATGGCAAAATAGCATGGACTTTTACAAGCTGAAGGATTCAGATAAGTTAGTTCACTCTCAATGTGTGAGATGCCTTCATGTAGTCATCTCACTTCATGTGCCTTGCCCTAGAGACTCTACTGCTGGCAGTGGGGTGGCTGAGTGCAAGAGTCATGTTCCTGCTGCCCTATGGGTCCCCAGCACACATAACGCAGCCAGCTCCAGTCATGGAAGGACAAGGGTTTTCAAAGCTTTTTGGCACGGCTGCATGTAAATCAGGTACTTGGTGTCTAGGTATCGTGAACCTTGTGATAAATGGTATTTTTCTGAAATGCCATGGAGTTGGTTCATGGTGTGAATGGAATATGCAAATTCAACTTGCACTTAAAAAACACAGTGTTCCTGAATGTGAAGAAAAATTACAAATTTTAACATCACTGTGCATTGGAGGCACAGAAGTCGGGAGGCTGAGACGTACTTATTTTGATCTCATTCATTTCTAATAAATTATTTGCTTATTTTAATCTCATTTTATTCCTGAGGCTCTGCTCAGAATGTTTAGAGCTCAAGTGCAAGTGTTGTCAGGTACTTGTATGTACATGTATAACTACTACACCTAACTCAGATTTATGGCTTTGAGACATAAACCAACATGCACATTTCTGAATAGATGGCCTATACTTTGGCAGTTCATCCTTTCCTCAGACACAAGTTATATTCCTCTATTTTATAATGCACTCACTGAAAAACCTGAAAAAATAGCCTCTTTGTGGCAATGAAGTTTTAAGAGTAGGCCTTGGCATCCTACAGCTATAGAGTTTGATCAGCTATGAGTAAGAATCGTCTAACTGGCCTGGTAAATTTATCTGATTTAGAGCAGACTTCATTCTCTATATCAAATAAGAAATTTCAAATGCATTAGCCACAGTGGGTCAATAAACTCCTTTTGCTATGAGGAAAAAGTAAAACAAAACTAGAACTAGAACTAGAATTACCTGCTGAAATCACGTAATTTTTGAAGGTGAAGTTTCCTAATACAGCAGTTTCACCTACTGTAAGTTATGTGACTCATCATCAGATTTTGATTCTTGGGTAAATGCCTAATGAAGGTGTAGATGTTACTGGAAACATTTTGTAGTAATTCTAGGACTGCAACTTTAATCTATAGGGAAAGCCTGCACTTTCAAGCATGATGTTTTTGTGTTTGTATGTGCTGACTTTACATATATTTGTATAAACAAATGGAGTGAGTGTTAAAGGTGTGGAGAGTGCAAATACACTTTGGAGTTGCATCCATTTTTTCATGAATAAGTGGTTTAAAACTAATTTATTAGTAAGCTTTAGTTGAGCAACCTTTCTTTTTTTTTATTAAAAAAGTGATAGAAATTATTTTTGATGACATAATGAAAATTTGTGGATGACATCATATACTAAAAGCAAATCAAACCATTTTTACTTGTAGAAAAAACAGGTATGCTGAGAAAATATATTTCCTCAAATCATTTACATACTGATTAATGACCAAAGATCATTCAGACATTATTTAGCTGCATCACTAAGGTTAGGTAATCTCATTATTTCAAGCCATTAAGCAGGCAATATGAGCTTCCATTATTTTTCTAACATACAAATGAAGTATTAACTTTTTATTGCTTTGTTTATCTGCATTGCCTTTGACAGAAGTAATGATATAATGTTTTCTTATTTTTAACGTCTGGTTGACAGTAGCTTGTGAAACTCCAAATGTGAATGTTCCTGTCAAATTATCAAACAACACCAAAAGTAATGTGGGTTTGTTGTGGGTTTGTTTGTCTGTTTGTTTGTTTTTGTTTGTTTGTTTGTTTGTTTTTTAGTGAAATTTCTTTCTGTTGAGGTTATTACTCCTGGAATTTGGGTTCTTGTTTGTTCTGCAACAAACAGGTTATGTGGTTTAGGGGAAAACCAGAGCTGAAATCTGTTAGAAGCAAGAAATTCTGAACAGCCTTCCAGGAATTACAAAACTTTTTAGAATTTGTTATGTAAATGAATAGCACATCCAGTTCAGTGTTCTTTGTCTTAGCAAGGCTATTAAGTTCAGTTTGTGCTGCCATTCATTATGTGATACAATGATCCACAGTTGCTCCATAGACACAGGCAACTCTGATCTTGGGCAAAGAGTGATTTCAGTCTAAAATGCTGAGCCTCCAGGTACTTGAAGGACAATTTTGTGGTTTGGTTGTTTGGGTTGTTTTTTTTTCAAGAAGAATGTGTATTTACTTTTTCTTGAGGGGGATGTGGGTGGATGGGAGGTGGAGTGGATTCTGGACTACAGAATCAGAATAATTTTGGGTTGAAGGGCTCTTTGAAGATCAGCTGGTCCAACCCCCTACTCAAAGCAGAGATAACTTCAAAGTTCAAGCAGGTTGTTCAGACCTTGTCCAACTGAGTTTTGAAAATCTCCAAAGAGGGAGACAATGCAGCCTCAGTGACATGTTTTACCTTCATTCTGAAGTTGGTTTTTTTTTTTTTTCATTTAGACAACTGCAATTTCTCTTATAGCAACTTGTGATTATTGCCTCTTACCTTTCACTTGTGCACTGCTTGTAGATCACCTTTACAGTAGACTTCAGCCATGCTCCCTCATTCCTCTCTCTACCCTGTGCTGGGGTGTCCTCACCTCAAGTACTCTATACAGTTTGGGACACCACAGTATAAGGACATGAAGCTATTAGTGTCCAAAGGAGGGCTACAAAGATGGCAAAGGGTCTAGAGGGAAAGACATATGAAGAGTGTTTGAGGTCCCTTGGTTTGTTCAGCCCAGAGCAGAACAGGCTGAGGGAGGCCTCATTGCGGCCTGCAGATCCTTCACAAGGGGAGTGGAGGGGCAGGCACTGAGCTCTGCACTCTGGGGACAGCGACAGGACCCAAGGGAACGGCATGGAGCTGGGACAGGGGAGGGTCAGGCTGGGTGTTAGGGAAAGGTTCTGCACCCAAAGGTGCTTGGGCTCTGGAACAGGCTCCCCGGGGCAGTGGTTACAGCACCGAGCCTGCTGGAATTCAAGGAATGTTCGGACAATACTCTCAGACATGTTTTGATTTCTGGGTGGTCCTCTGTTAGAGCCAGGAGTTGGACTCAGTGATTCTTGTGGGTCCCTTCTAACAGCATATTCTATGATTCTATTCTATGATCTCCAGCCTCTACAAACTCAGTTGCCACAGTACAAGGACATCCTTGTACAAGATGTCCTCCAATCACCTGACAATATCAGTGGCCCTTAGTTTGTCAATATCTGTCTCATGCTGGCTTGGGAAGGAAGTCAAAACTGGACCCACTATTCTAGATGTCACCTTACTAGTGCACCATAGAGGAAAATAATCATTTCCCTTGTCTTGCTGGCCAGTCTTGTTAATGTTGCCTGATATCTTGGCCTTCCTCACTGCAACGGCACGCTGCTGACTCACACACAACACCGTGTTCATCAGGATAATTAATTACCATCTTTTCAGATAATTTTGAATAACTGGTATATCTCAGTGGTAAAATTTGTCAGGATGTTGATTCTCTTCTGACACTTGCATCAGTATCCACTGTAACAACACCTAAATATAATGGTTTGTTGTTTTTACTCCCATGTTGAACACTAAAATAATTTGTTAAAATTGTTATCATTTTATGTCTGATTCAATATGCTCTGAAGATATCTCCATAGTTTATTGTTCCTCATTACTGTTTCTACAAGGATAAAACCTTAGCTGTCATTTGAAAAGCTATTTTTGCCACCCCAGCATCTGGAACTTTTTGCTTGTGGCTTCATATATAGATGCCTATAGAAAGGCTATGAAATGAAAATAATCTTATTTTCAGTGATACTGAGAAAATGTAATTCTCCTTATAGCCCAAATAAGACACAGTGTTTTAATTTCAAATTTTGTTTTATCATCTGCTACTACTGTGACAATTCACACATTCATTGCTTGTAAAGTTTATGGGAAAGTAAGTTGTTGCATATGTCCATAAATATTTACAGGTCTATTTTGCTTTTCACTCAGCCTAAAAAGTAAGTAAGGATCTGCATTTTCTCAACTGTGGCTCAAGAAAACAATTTTGACATTGGTAGCTGATTGTACTTATTCTATAAGTTGCCTTCTGCTTCTATTACTCATCAATTTGATACAGGGAAACTGGAAAGTTTCAGGATCTTCCCTCATCATCAACCTGTCTCCCTGTTCAACAGCCATCTGTTGGAAGGATAGACAAGGCCAAGGATGTAGCTGCAAGGCCTTTTGCCTTGCAGTTGCAACAGAGGAGAAGCTGTACTGAAGACTGTATGTGTGTCTCCTCGGTCTTGCTATTCCTTCTATGTGAAGAAGCTGTTAACCCTGCATATGATGCCTGCTATTCCTAAAAACAATGCTTATGTGTTAAAAGGAATGTGGAAATGAGTTAGAAGTTAGCATGCTGATATAAGAGCAAGTTAGGTTCAAGTACAGCCAGCTGCAAGGGGCTATTTCCAGAAGAATATGAAATAGTTCCTGGATCAGGAAAAAGGCAGTGGGAGGGTGGAGGTGCAGGGTCTGGATCCCATCCATTACAGTCCAGTGAGGCATTAGGTAGAAAAACCATTTCATGAGCCAAACCTAAGAGTCAAGCTGTGTGTGGAGGCACCAGCAGGAGCTGGCTAGAGTTGTGATCCAGGAGCTGCCTGCTGAACCAACTGATTTAATAGACAGCTCTACCAGACCAAAGTGAAAAGTCTCTAGGGCAGCCCTGGAAAAAACTGATGAAACATCCTGTCATCACTAGCTGGATAAAACTCTTGGGAGATGATGCATATCAAATTAACTTCACATTTTTTCTTGCCATCTAGCTATCATGGCAGTATCAACATAAGTTTGTGAGATTTGTCTTTTCATCGCCTATGAAATAATTTGCATTTTGTTTTACATTCACAGAGTATAATCATGAGTGATGTGCTGCATCAGTTGTGACTAATAAAATAAAGAAAAGTCTATACTCTTGAGCCCTGAGTGTTCCTTGTATGAGGGATGCATCGTAATTAATCAAGATAATGTGCATTCTTTTATTAACTCATATAACAGTAGCTCTGCAGAGGATCTCTTATTTTTTTAGTAGACCTTATGCTTCAGAGGCTGTCATACCTTTTCTTGCATAATAGCTCATTGCATGTATTTACATCCTCCAGATTGTACAGCCACTCACAGTTCCAGTATTTTGTCACTACACTCACAGACTAATTATTTAACAAGCCTATTATATTATTATGGTTTTGTGAAGGCTGATGATTCAGCAACAAAAATTACAGTGTTGTGCATCTGTTCATATTAAAGAGACAAGGTGTCCTAAATCAGGGAGTGACACTATGGCATCGATGACCATAGAGAAGTCCCCTTTTAAGATATCTTAATTTACTGAATCAAAAACACAAGGGAAGTTGTTCAACACAAGAAATCTACTCAGGATATTTGTGGTCAGACGTTTGAATTCATATGAAATAATATGGTTCAAACATCAGCTGTCTCCATTCTCTTCTGTAATGAGATGATATTTGAGGAGTAGAAGGCTGCCAGAAGAAAAGTGCAATTTATTAAGCTTCAATTCAGTCAATATTTATAGGATAAACTGAGTACAACTTGCATAGGGTTTTGGGAGAGGGGAAATTAATCCCATATTCATTGACCATTCAAAGTTGGATGTTTGTAGGACAGGTATGAAGAACAGCAAGTTGGTATCCATATTTGGCATCTCATTGGTAAAAAAAAAAAAAAAAAAAAAAAGTCATTTTTCAGTCAATAAAGATGTAAGTCATTTGTATGCAATTTCCTCATAAGGAACTCTGATAAGGCCTGTCCCTTCCCCCATTTCTTTCTTTAAATGCTGTGAACCATTTGGGTCATTTTCAGAAACAGCATATCACTTCATTCTGAGCACCAACTAGATTACTTAAATGCAGGAGAGTCTTTTTCTGACGTGTAGAGATCAACACATAAGGTATTTGGATAGTGTGGCACTGCTGTTTTAACAAGGTCTGGACAGGGTTCACAGAGATATAGAAACTACCCATTAAGTAAATGTGATTTGAAATCGAAAGCTTTTTTAGGAGTGCTGTCTTTGGGACTACACAAAACTTAGATGAAAACCAAAAAAAAAAAATTAAAAAAAAAAAAAAAAAAAAAAAAAAGAGATACCTCACAGTAGATTAGAGCTTGTGTTTAAGCCTCTTTACCCTTGAAAAGGATCATAAAAGTATCCTCATATATATATTAGTGAATGATTTCTCATTTACAAGTGCATTCAATCAGTGCTAAAGTGAGAAGGATATGTGCTTGAGGACTACTTGCTTCCAGACTGCAGAGATGACTATTTTGAGATTTTCATCAAGATGATTTACAGATATGTGAAGTTTAGAGCCCTGCAAGTAATTCTCCCATTGATTATATTTACAGAAGGCCTTGTTTTACTTACCTGCTACAGCCCTTTTGCTTAGGTCCCACTTATGAACATTTTTATTCAAAGGGGTATTCTGATCTATTTATAATAACCTTTGTTCATTTTTTTCTCCTATTGTACTCAAACCCCATTCAATTCAGTATGAACAGTTTACAAACCTACTGAAGTAAGGGCAATAATTAACTCTACAACATATTCACAAATTTGATGCCGTTCATGACCTAACAAGTTTTTCTATGGGCAAATAGTGGTTAAAGCAGTCCTAAAAAATACATGGCTAGCTAAGTCTGCATTGCTAGGAGCAGAGAAAGAAGGTAGATGAAGTATGAAGATGAAGGTAGGAGGAAGTATCCTAAGAAGGAGGAGTGTGGCCTCCTTCTTTGACAGGAGAAAGCTCTCATGTGGGCTCAGGTGCCCTTAAAGCCACAACCACTGCAAGCTTAGTAAGCTTGGTATCTTCAAATGTGCCTGACTTGAGTTAAGCAGAGCATGGGAGGAGCAGAACATCCTATTTCCATTTAAAAATTTTTAATGCTAAGTTAATGCAAATTACTATAATCCATCTTTCATGCTAAAACTGTTTATTTTGGAATTTCATATTTGGAATTTCATTTTTAAATTCTATAACATGATTTTTTTTTTCCAGAAAAATATTTTTTCCAAAATTTTTCAATATACAAGACTGGGGAATCCCATGAGAAGTTTTGTTTTGGATGAATCAACATTTTCTGAAAAACAACAAGACACAAACAAAACAAAAAAACCGACCCACTGAAAAAGTCCTGCCCTTTCTAAATTTAACTTGTAGGAAAAAAATGGTGCTTTCAGTTCTACAGGTGCCCCTGTTATGTGTAAATAATGTCACCTTCAGAGACAAAATGTACCTCTGCTTCACTTCAACTGCATGTTCAGAGCCAGCCCAGTTGGTAGATTTGTGGCTGGGCTCACTTGTGAAGCATTAGCATGGTTGCTGCATTTCTTCCCACCTGCTCACTGTTGCAAAGGCCATGAAGTTCTGCTGGTGCCAGCAACAGCTAGTTCAGTCTGAAGGCTTGCTGAAAGTGGTAGTAATTCATGTCTAGGTGAATAAATTAGCAAGAGGCAGAAATCATTCTTGTTTGTACATAGAATACTATGTCAAGAGTCTCTGAGGGATGACATGGTGTTTATTTGTATACACTTGATTTATATGCAGTATCATGACTTGTATTGGCACATCAGCACACTTCTAAGAAACTGAATTATACAGGATAATTATATAATTTACTTACAATGGGAAGATTCATTCTAGAAAGTTTCTTCAAAGAGGTCTGTGCCCTGTTTCTCTATCACAGTAACAAGCTTTCCACACCACCTTGGAGATGGCATGCCTAAAAGCTGCTTACATCCCAATGTGTGTGATTCCAAATTAAAGCTCTGTGGCCCCATATTTGTCTTTGAATTTCACAGCTTTTCTTCCCCCTGCCTTTATTCTGCACTTGTGATGTGCATGAAACTACTTTGGCACATTCAAAGGCATTTCATCTTGTGGAGAAAGTCCTGCTGAAAGTTGTCAAGGTCTAAAACTGTTTCTTAGCAGCAGAGTCCACAGGACAGAGGCTGTGCCTCCGCTAGATTTATCAGCTGAGCTGTACCCTCCATTGTTTGGTTGCCAGAATACAGAAGTTCACTTCTGATGTCTTTCAGCTGTGAAAGGTGCATAAAGTGTTGTGTTTTTTTTTTAAAAAGGCCCGGTTCAGGCGTCTAGCTGCACATAGATTTAGCCATTTCCTGCTATGCTTTAGCAGTTGTGCTCACAACAAACTCCACATCCTTCCTGCAGGGGCCTTTTTCTGCTCTCCTGTGAGAGCTTTCTTTATGAGAAATTAAACTGTGGCTTGATCTGATATTGCCTGGCAGTGATCCTATTTTAGGAGCCACAGAAACAATTGACTGTCTTCTTCCATCCATTATTATAGATGCTGCATGTCAGAGCTAAGCTGTTTTCCCTCTGAATGTGGTGTTTCTCTGTCAGTGCCTTCTCTGTCAGAGAGCTTTATCTGATGAAAACTGTGTTAACCAGAGAAATGTTTAAAAGACAGTTAAGAAAATGAAGATATTGAAAATGGAAAAGTGAGGTACCAAATGCTGGGAAAAAATAATAATTTACATATACAGACTTGGAAATCTATCTTAAACTTCTAATATTTCCTATCTATGAAAGGAGTAAATTCAGGGCTTGGGTGTATGGTCACAGACTGACAACAATTATTTTTAATGAGTTAATGAAAAAAGAAGCATGCAACAAAATGCCTATCTTGCATTACCCTGCTTGATTAACTAGAAGGGAAAAACTGAAAAAAAAAAAAAACATTTTCTGGAGTATTTAGGATCATTGGGTCATGGTTCATAAATAATTTCTGAATAGAGTAGAACCATTTCTGAAGAGAGTAGATTTTCTGCCTGTTTTTACATGGTCTCACCACTTTGCTTATACACAGTAAGGTATCTTGGGTTTTTTAGCTGTATGATTTCTGTCAATGTTCAGAGAAGCAAATAGCTCTGGCTTGAATGATATTCAGGGAAAAATTACAAGGAAAAAGATATTTATGTTTTTCTGGTCAAATGCCTATTCATGAAAGCTAACTTTACTCTGTGAACAGAGCCAAGGAGTTCCAAGCGATGTTATTGCTAAATAGGAGCACCAGCTCTTCACCACCTGTTTTTACCTGATTTCAGAGCATGCAGGACAGATGAAAGAAGACCAGCACAAACAGGTGGCACACAATATGTAACATGTTTTACTGGGGAGGAAATGTATAATTTAAATAACACAACCATTCATTTTCTTCAACTGTGAGTACTTGCTTCAAACAGATACAGTATGTACCGTAACTAATCTTTACCAACACATCTGAACCACCAAAGAGAAATCTGTATACATGCCAGTCCTAATGTGACCATACTATGTGTATCCAATCAAAATAAGAACATTTGTTCTCCTGCAAATAAAAGGAACAGATGATAATCTGTTGCAGTGGCTTGATCACACGTCTGAGGTTCCCCTTGAAACTGCTTGCTTTAGCTATGGAGTATGTGCTAAAAAGAGCTTTTCTGCATGACTTCCTGTGTCTTCTCACTCCATCCCTTTTTCTAGAGCCATCTTTCTACCCTTTCCATTTGACACTTTTTGTCAAATTGGCTTATTTCTTCTCTAATGGTGTAGCCACTACTTCAGTTTCCCTTTTTCATCATAAAGTTTTTCTTTTTCCCACTCACCAAAAGATTGTGTGGTGTTTTGTTGCCTGCTTCTCCTTGACATTTATTAGCAGCTGCATGAAAAATCTGTCAATTTGCCACTGCCTTGTGTGTTTCCAGGAGAAACTCTTTCTCCTCCTGAGTAACTAACAGAGAAAGAGTCAGCTGCATGTTTCCTTGACTATCTTGCAGTCTCTCTCAGCTGCCTTTTCCTAAATGTCAGGGACACTCTCCAGTGTGGTTACCATGGTGCCTTCTGCTGGAATGGCTGCAAGAGTTCACAGCAGCCAGCAAAACCACTGTACATTTTATAGGAACATACTGTGATAAACCAATTTACTTGCTATATCATGGTTAAATGGAACATAACCAAAGGTGCTTTTTGGTGCATATTTTGTGTAAGATTGGCCTCAATTTTATACCATCTGAAAACCATCAATCAATTAAGAATATCTGCCTAGTCCTTCCATTTGTGACTGTATTGCTGTATCTACAGATGTGTTACATGCTGCATATATAAACCTGCTGGTGAGCTTGTCAACTCAGCAGCTCTATACATAAATATAAAAGCTGATGAATAACACTGAGATTTATGTTATGCTATATTCATTAACTGCCTTCTTTAAGAAGGTATGAAAACATTATGTTTCCTCATAAAGTATTAATCAATCTGAAACAATGTCATCAGAAAAAAAAAAAGAAAGAAAAAAAAAAAAACTTTTCTTTGATATGGTTTCCTGTTGTGAAAGACAATAAAAAGTACATCTTGTATCCAGCCATTGGAAAACATTATTTTTTAAACCTCAGGTTTATAACTAACAATCTGGAGATACGTTTGTAGCTGAAATAGCTATGTCCTTTTGAAAATACCAATTGATTTTAAAACTCGTTTTGAAATAGATGCAACTGAGTCATGCTGTTTTCTCTAAAATGTATCATTCACTTCATAGGCAGATTTCAAAATAAACGTGAATAAAAGCCTTTGTTCCAAAGAATAAGTTAGCAGTAAGTTCTGTTCCAGCCATTTGTTTCAAGGTAAATTGGTCATGTTCTGTTTCAATAAATGGTTCAATAAACTGGAAACACTGCATCAGATTCAGCCATCAAAGAAGAGCTCTCAACACATGGTCTTTCTCTCCAGTTGCTCAACTTTAGCCCTATAAATGAAGTCAGTTGGATTTTCCACAGTGATTAAGTTCCTTTCATTAAATTGTTCAGGTTTTTTCTTATTAGAACCAGAAATGACTCCCCAGCTTCAACACCCTGCTATTACAGTCAAGCATGCCTTCTATATCCTGCACGAAGTTAACCAAACTCTGTTTTAACAAAGCAGTTGTTTTCTTTTTAGTTGCACTAAAAGACTATCACAGAACTTCATGCTTGACATTTAAACTTTACCTGGATTTCCAGGCCAACCGTGCTAATGCACTGTCAATGTCATCTCATTCTTCTGATAGAGTTAGTCTGCTCACTTGTTTCTCCAGAAGCTGATCTTTTCCATTGCCAGGATTTACCTGCACTGATATCACTCTCATGTTTGTTTTTAAATTAAACTAAGAGGTTTTAGTCTTTTCTTGTCCCCTTTTGATCATTTTATCAGCTTTATTTGCTCACTTTTGATTCCTTTGAATCTTCCTTTGTCTTCAAAATAGGTGACCAGCATGTCGTGTGCTTATCCCAAAGGAGCTCTTCCCATGAGGTTGTGCAGAGACGTTTACACTTTTCTGTCTTTACTAGGACTTGCCTAGTTAAAGATTCAGAAGTCATTTGCCTTTCCGTCACACTGTTTACAATCCTCTGTGACTGACTGACATAATCCGATTCTCCTCCTCTCTCGTAGTTTCCAATTATGACATCCTCCTATGTAACAAGAACTCCTACTAGTAGTCTCTAAATGTAGTAATAGAGTAGTCTCTAGCAGTCTAAATTCAACAACCACGTTGTTGAATTTCTTCCCTGTTTTTACTACTTCAGTTCTCAAGGTGAGCTTTTTTTTTCCATATGTTATCCTGGACTTCCCTGTGATAGCGTGTTTTCACATATAGTGTCATCAGTAGGTGTAATCAGAAGCACAGAGATACTTGGGAGTTTCCTACCCATGCATAGCCTAGTAGTTCCCATTTACCACTGCTTAGCATTTTCTTTTATTTACTAAATTAGAGAAAGTACTGATTTGCCGTATACTGTAGTAACACTTTTGGGTGTTTATTATTGATCTATTCAGCACCATCACATAATTTCCAGTTTTTCAAAGACTTCTTTTATTTTTTCTTCCTTTCTACCAAGATAGAAGAATTTGGATACCACCTAAACAACTGGCCATCCTCTCATTAATATTCTGTGGGCAAATTCAGCCTTGCTGTAGCTCCATTGACTTCATGAGAATGACTCAATGTAAGGAAGTTAGCTAATAAAGTGTTCTGTATCCTAGGAAAAATGTTGCTTATATTAAAAGTTTCTTTCCTTTTCAAGCACTATTAAATTGCAATGATTTATAGTCTTAAAATAAATGTTTGTATGAATATTAAATACCTACTTAGCAGCCTTATTAGGAGCATACTATCACCCACAGATAAATCACATTTTGATAAATTTTAGTGTAAATAACTTTTTAATTATTGTTGTGTAAGTACTAAATTTTACAACTGCAACTAATTGCCTTTATTCAAATTTCAAACTTTTTTTCCTAACAGATGGACCTAAAGCCAACTGAAATCAATGAAAATATATCTATTTACTTAAAACTGAACTTTGAATCAGTCCTAACTTATACTTACAATTTATATCACATTAAAAATGCAGCATGTTTATAAACAATAATAAAATGAGTGGATTTTAGCAATTATGGGATAGGTAGCAAAAGTGCTCAGGAAGTCGTTGCAAATATTTATTCTGCTTTGTGTGTAAAAAATATGAAAGGATTGGACAAATTATCTTGGCAAAAACTAGGATATTTTGTCAATTAAGTGAAGAATCACTCCGGTATACCCAATGGCAATTAGCTATCCCTGCCTGGACCCCTCATTATTTGACATGATAAAAGAAATTACTTACATATGAGCTTGATTCTACAAAGCTGATCATCAGTGAAAATTAATGTTGACATTTAATTGTCCTGAAACTTCATATTTAATATCTCACTAAGATGAATGACTCAGTTTACACTTTCCAGAGCTATTGTTTCAGCCTATGGTAGTACCAGCTCCAAATTAATGCATGCAGCTATAACTTTTTTTTTTTTTTCTACAAAACCAAGAATGAAGGAGACTTTTTTTTTTTGGTAATGTGAAAATAAAAAGTAATTTCATAAAGTCTATCAAGATATAACCAACATACCCTCTTCCTAGATATGACATTGTTCAGTAATTTTACTAATATCTTGGATGACAGAAGAGAGGGGATTAGCAAATTCATGGAGGACACCATGTAGGAACTTGCAAGAATGTGGGGGACATAATCAGAATTCAGAATGATGAATTGGAGAAATGGTCAGAAATCAATTGAATAGATTCTGTGAATACAATGGTGACAAAAAGCAGAAAACAAAGTGGAAAAGAAAAAAAATACAGGTGAAAACTGGGGGCCATCTGGTTAGGTGTGTATCTGACAGTTGGCTATAATTAAGTTTGAATTACGAATATGCTGCTATTGCATTAAAAAAAAAAAAAAAAAAAAAAAAAGAGACAATCCCATTCTGAGGTGAATTAACAAGAATGTTGCATAAAGCATGGGAGGCAATTATTCTGCTCTACTTGTCACTAGAGAGGTCTCAGTTGTACTTCTGTATTCATCCTTGACCTGCACACTAGTAGAAAAGATGGTGACAAATTGAGAACGGGTCTAGAGAAGAAACAACAAGAATGACAGGGACCTAAGAAAACCTGAACTGCTTAAAAAACAAACAAACAAAAAAAAACCTGAATGAACTAAGAAAAGAGTTACAATAATAGTCTTCAAATATTTAAAAGTTATTATAAAGTGATCAGTTGTTCTCCACTGCACTGATGTGGTAAGGATGAAACAGTTTAATTTGCAGAAGAGAAAGTGTACGTGCAATATGAGGAAAAAATGACTGTGAGAAACCCAGGCATGGGTTGCTTAGGAAGAATGTGGAATACATTTAATTGAAACCTTGAAAAAAAGATAGGAAAGATCTTACTTGTCTGATCATACTTGATCATGTGATGAAGGAAAGCATCCAGATGACCTTTCAGTTTTACACATCTTTGATGTTTTGGGGCAGCTTAAAATCCTATTTAATCAACTTTCAAGTAGTGCCTAGTAAATGTATGTGTTCTATAGGCAAAGAGAATACTAACAGCCATTTCTGAAGTTATTCAATTCAATTGTAGAATTCAATTCAATTCATATTTCATTTGTTTACTATTTTACTAATCATCAACTGTTTGGTGAAGACAGAGATTTTCAATGCTACATTATTTCCTCATTTTGGACTGTTTGAGGCTGTAGAAGGGTGGATTGCAGGAAGTATTCCAAACAAAAATATTTCTTATAAGGAGAAACAGAAAAATGTATAACTTCACTTTTCGGAGGAAAAAAAAAAAAAAAAAGTGAAAAAAAAAAAAAAAGGCAGTCATTTCATTGAAAGGTCTAGTATGTCCTCATTTTGGTTCTGGAATCTGGAAAGATTAGGTTTATTTTATCAACTCACCTTCTGTCTAGGGCAAGTGTTTCTTGGGCAAGTTCTCTCAGATCCAACCATAAAATATGTGCTGAATTAGTTTGATATTACATGGTTGATTTAGACTACTAAGAATTATTTTCAATGGAAATGCAGGGCGATCTGGTGCAGCAGAAACTAGTTTGTGAGGGCAGTAACTTCTTAAACCACTCTGGCTTGTTTTCAGTACTTGTCTGATTTGCACATACAGTTGAAATATGGCAAGGAAGATTTCTTGTAATTCTATGTTCTTTTTTTTTTTTTGTGAGTTTTGTCAATAACTTACTACTCCAAATCTTCTGGATCTTATTTTGAAGCCTAAACTCATTTACTTTGCATTAATATTCAAATGTTTTTGCTCTTCTTTGGACATTTATTGTAGACAATTAGAGATTAAATTGATTTAATTTTCTGTCCTTCTGACTACTCCAAGACTTCAGTCATGAATGTTCATAACCTCTGTCTGAAGGAAAAGCTCTCCAGAGCAGATATCTGAGGGCTGGCTGCTTAGCAGCTCAAACCAGCTGGATTGTCAGTATCTGGAACCTGCTGACTTTCCTGTCAGAACAGCCTGGGGGTCAGATATTCTGCTTTTGTTTTTATTCTGCTTTTTGTTTTTAGCTTCTTCTCTGTTTGGGGGCACAGTATGGACTAGCACAGCCCATCACTTTATCAAACCTTCTGCTGTTCTAGCATGGCAATGCAGTCATGCTGAATCACCTCTTCAGACAACTAATGGCTTTGAGTAGATGCTCTGTATTTGTCCTAGCATTCGCATTTTACATTAATGTGATAATATGAGAAGTCAGCTTTGTCAGCATGCCATCTCAGAACACCTTCACAGCTTCCTCCAAGCCACACAGTGCATCACCTATGCTCATGCATTTGTCCTTGGTGAGTCAGGCTCCTTCGTGTCATCCTTTTTTCCTTTCTACCTAGCTGATGATTTCTTTATAATATTCCCAGAGGTGACTGCACCGTGGTGTATTATGAATTTCTCTGGGAGGATAATGTTAAGTTTCTTTTGTGTGTCATAATGATACTGCATAATGGAGGCAGAATATATGCCTAAAGATTGAATAGTTACAAACAAAATCCACACAGCAATAGCTGATCTGGAAAAAAAAAAAAAACAGTTGTAATCACTTTTTTTAAATGTCAGGCTTGCACCTGCATATCCTCATCACCCTCTTGCATATGCTCTTTAGAGCACAAACCATTTTCTGTTTGCTGAACAGTCCATAGTGATCACGTAATTTTGTAAGTTTTGTGCATGCTTTTATAATAAACTGACACATTATAGAAGTACATTTAAGTAGATGCTCTTTTCACCTAAGATAAAGCCATTTAGGACCTGATTCTAGCTAAGCTGTCCCTTGAGGTTTCTGAGAACTGAATACAATTTGCAGGCTTATGCACTTGGGTGATTTAAAGACAGAGACACAGTCAGGAAAAAAATGTCTCTGTCATTTCCCAAATATCTTTGTTCTTCCCTCTGACGTCTTTCTATAAACCAAGAAGAGGCTATTCTAGTTGTCAGAAATCACTGGCTTTTGTCTGGGAGCAGAGTGCATGAATGCTGGTGTGTATGAGGAGCAGGGCTCTCTGCCTCTGCATAAAGACATCATATCCATCAGGCTTGAGTATCACTTAATTTTATGATTTTCAAAGGAAACATCCACTGCTATTAATTAGATAAGTGTAAGTAAAACATACAGTCAAGCAATACTTTTCCATTTAAATGCCCTTTTTTGTTTATGTGCGTCTCTATCTTACACACCAGGCTCCAAAGTTGCAGGCACCTACATGAACAGTAACTACTCTATCTAGCCTCCTACAGCCTCCTACAGCTCCTTTACTCTTCCTACAACTTGCATTATGCTGCAATTTTCCTGCAAATTAGCACAGCTCACTGGAGTCAAGGTTCCAGATGCAGCTTCCCTGCCTCTCTCAAATTAGATTATATCTGAATAAATGGTAAAAAAAAAAAAAAAAAAAAAAAAAAAAAAAAAAAAAAAAAAAAAAAGCAGACCTAGAAGCAGAGACCAGACTTCAGGCTGTTCCTTTGCTCTCCTTCCCCTCCAGTGAATGCTATAACCACTAGGTGAAAGCCAGGCTTCTTGTCACCCTGAGAGCTGAGGTCTCTTGCTGCCTAGGGGCCACAGCAGCCAAGCCTTTTCAGAAATGATGACCACTTCTCTCTTTTACTAGTTAGGCCATTTCCTAATATCTTGGCATAGTTCCTTCAGGAAGAATAAAACTATGAAACCTAGTCATTGCTCCCTCAGACAACGCTCTGACCACTAGGGCAGAAAGTGAGCTGTACATTGTATGCAGCCATTGCCATGAGGAGAGATTCAATTGAACTGGGTTGCCCTCTGAAAAAATGTGTGCCTTCTGTAAGGCCAGTGAAGAGAGCAAGGCACTGAGCTTATGGATACTGAATCTCTCCCTGCAGGTCTTTTGGCCTTCAGCTATGCAGCATATATCACCAGTTACATTAGATGCATTGGATTAAGCCTGTGCTCTGTCCCAGAGAGACAGCTGAAAACTTCAGTGTATTTCCCCTCTCACTCTTTCAGTTTGAGTGAAATATATGGATGATCAGAAGAAAAATATCCTTTAAAAATAGACGATGTGATTGTGAAACCTCAAAGGCTGGCAAATATGATCCCACAAACCAAGTTATCTGATTCTCTTGAAAATGACTGGCCAGATTTTAAGTTGGCAGCAAGCATCCTTTAAAGTCTATGCAGGGCAGCAAAATTGCAATTTAAAAGCCAAAATATTTAGCACAAATGCAGTTTATAAGATCTAGAAATGGCTCAAATATTTCTTAAGGTTATTTATAAATCCGCCTCTTATTTTTCATCCTTTGCTTCAATGAAAGTTGTTTTTACATTCCATAGTTCATGTAGCAGGCAGTCTAAGGAGTTATTAATAAAATATTAATGCTGTCATCCCACAAGACATATTGTTTATACCACCACAGATGCAGATTACATCTCAGATTAATGGAGCAATTTCTTTAAAACCTCTTTCTATAGCAGCAGTTGGAGTATGATTACAGTTGTCCACAGTAGTTATATCATACAGCAAATTAGGAAATATATGTCAGGACCCATTATTCTAATGGGGGTCTTGCAAGATTTTAACAATGTAAGTAGAAGCCAGACTTGCAAACCAATGACCCTCTTTGAAACAATACCCCCAGTAGAGAGGAGAGAACAAAAATACTGTTGACTTGTGCATGGCTGTCAAGTTAATGCTTCACAAGAACCCACAGCACTAATCATGTTTCTTGACTGTAAGTTCTTCTTTTCTTTAGCTCCCTCACAAGGTATCCCTTAAGCACTCATTAGACCAGTGCAGTTGAAAAAAATTTAAATTTGTTTTCAGTATCAGCTACAGCATTCCAGTCCTGTCCTGACACAAAAGAGACGACACTATACTACTGGCATCACTTTTGTTTCCTTCAATTTTTTTAAAGAAAATTTTAGTTTTCAAAGTCTATTAAAATTGAGTAAGATCTTACATATTTATGCTCCATCAAATACCCAGTTTGTAAAACGATGAGAACTATGAAACTGTGCAAGTCAGGGGATGGAAATTCTCTGTCCTAAATGGCCATTTAAGTAGCACATCTGGTGAAATGCAACTGCCAAATATTTAGCAATCAGCAGCAGCAGCATTAACAAGGGAACCATTGTGGTATGTGTAGTGGCAATATTTATTTTATGCAGCTAATGTTTTGTCCTAATACTAAATTAAATTACATACTAAATTAAAGGCAAAATCATGCTTTACAGTCTTTCAATGGGTTCTAGTTATTGTAGAATAGGGACTTATCATACCTGATCTGAAGGGGTGAATTGGTACAGATACACAGCTGTAGTCAAGTCAAAGGACCTGGAAGTGCAGAGTGTGCAAGGGCAGGGACTAAAGCTCCCTTAGTTCTTCCTTCAGCCACAGAAGCTCTGTGCCTGTAAGCTGAGCATTATCTGAACAGTGATCAAATGTTCTGAGGAAATGTGCTTTAATTAAATTCTGCTCAGCTAAGAAGGGAGACAAGGAGACAATTGTCAACAAGATTCCTCCCTGGTGGGAGACTAAATGCTAGTATCATGAGTCCCTCACAGTGTCCCTCAGTATTTTGCTTTGGCAGGAGGACAGTAATACTAAAAGGTGACAGTGCAGAGGCTGGCAACGGCAGTGCTCTTCAGGATCTGCTTCCTAGCATTGCCAATGTGGTCATGGAATATAGCTTCCCAGCCTGTGCAGTACTGTGCATATCTCCTTCCCAGTTCTTATGGACACCATAAATGTGTAGGAGTGTGGGGGGAAGATAGCCATGCAGAAGACTTATGATGTAAAGTTCTGGCATTGTTTATGAAGCTCTGGTCAAGAGATTTCTTCTCTGACTTGGCTTCACCAGTTCATGTTGTTTTTTCTTTGTAAGGACCAGCATAAAGGGAAAAAATGATGTTGCTTTTGCTTTTTTTTCAGTGCTCATCCCTATTACTGTAACATCTTCGTTACAGTACATTAGAGTATTGCTTTTCATCTTCATCAGTGAAGATGATGATGGGGCAGAGTGTATCTTCAGGAAGTTTGATGTTGATATAAAACTCTGAGTGCTGAGGGACTTTGACGGGCTGGAGAAATCAACCGACGGGAATCTCATGCAGTCCAACAACTGCGAAGTCATGCACCTGGGAAGGAACAACCCCAGGCACCAGAATATGCTAGAAGGTGACCATCTGGAAAGAAACTTGTCAGAAAAGGACCTGGGTCTTGTTGTGGACACCAAGTTGAACATGAGCGAGCAAGTGTGCTTGCTGCTGATTAGTTAATGGTATTCTGGGCTACGATAGGCAGAGTACTGTCAGCAGGTCCAGCAAGGTGATCCTTCCCCTCTACTCAGCATTGATGAGACCACACCTGACATGCTGGGTCCAGTTCTGGGATCCCCAGTACAAGAGAGATATGGGCATACTGGAAAGAGTCCAGCAAAGGACCACAAAAATGATAAAGGGACTAGAGCATCTCTCCTATGAGGAAAGACTGAGAGAGTTTGGACTGTTCAGCCTGGAGAAGAGGAGGCTTAGGGTGGGATCTCTTCAATGTGTACAAAGACCTGAAGTGAGGGTGCAAATAGGACAGAGTCAGGCTCTTTTCGGTGGTGACCAAGGACAGGACGAGAGGCAATGGGCACAGATGGAATATGAGAGTTTTCCATCTAAACATCAGGAAACATGTCTTTGCTGAGCACTGGCCCAGGTTGCCCAGAGAGGCTGTGGAGACCCCTCCTTGGAGATACTCAAATGCCACCTGGACATAGACCTGAGCAACTGGCTGTTCGGTGGCCCTGGTGGCCTCCAGAGGTGCCTTCCAACAGCAGCCACTCTGTGATAATGCAGTTCGGAGCAAGTGTCTTAGACAAAAGACAAAAGAGCATCACTAAACTAGAGAAGGAAGGATGGCAAAAGCATGGCAAGCTGAGAGGTGACAAGAGTGAGGCGAGTCTCACTGTAAGACTTTATGGTCAGTCTCCACAAAATAAGAGCTTCAAGGACAACCACCAGTGAAATAATTGTTTATCAGAACTACAGTGTGACTGGATATTAGCAAAAATAAAGAGCTAATCTAGAAAGAAACATCGTTTTCAGCAGTTCTCCTGTGACTCACAGTCACAAACTGGCAGTATTTTCTATTAAGTCAAAAACATCTTTTCTTTGCAGGAACAATTCCATGGAAACTCCACTAACTGAAGCTTCTAGATATGATGTTTCCCCACAGGGAAGCAGGCTGTACTGAAAACATGAGATTCAGGATATTATTCAAAGATAAAGCTGATTCTGATGAAGGGAAGATTGTTGCTGCCTACATCCAATAGGCAATAAAAAAAAAAAATGTTCACAATTACATATGCAAGAAGCTCTCTCTGCATTTTCTCAAAAACTTTCTTTTATATAGTGCTTTTGCCTTGCCTTCCTACCCTTGAGCTCCCACCTTTTCCTAGCCTAATATGTTATTCCCTATCTTAAAACTGATGGAGAAGAATCATATAATTCACCTACAGGGTTTTTTGATCAGCCCCTTCAGACTGAAATCTCTGTGTAAATGTCATGCAAGTCATTCAAGAATGAGACTAATCCTTTCATATCTTCAAAATTGTACTCAGGGATATACATTCTGGACTTCAGTAGCAGAGTAAGCTTTAGGATACCTATGCTCATCTGTGCAGATATGCTAGAATCTCTGGCCTCTTTAATCATCATAACCTTTTGCCTGACTTTCCAGCCCAGAAGCAATTAATGCCTACAGTAGTCATCCACAACTACTGTAATTAGGGTGAAGTCATACCCAGATCCTCAAAGACTAGGAGCACTGGGAGACTATGACACATGAGCTGTGGTGTAAAGTGTGCATGAAGAGCTCAAAGGCACAAAAAATATTCTTCCAGGAATAAAATAAATAAATAAATAAATAAAATTAAAATTTAAAAAAGTTTTAAAACAGTAAATTGTTGGTTTATATTTCATATAATCTAGGTGATATTTTCTTCTCTCCTTTTCCTGATTATAACTTTTTACATGCAATCTGCATTTCATACCTGAGAATATAGAAATAGATATCATCTTTTGACACAGACTGGCTGATAGCTACAGAACTGTACCAGAAATCTCTTAATGCATTCAGTGCCATATAGCAAACACTAGTCATTGTGCGAGTGTAGCAAACACAAAACCACTAGAAATGTACTGTATATAATTATTTGTAACAATTAGTTGGTCTTGTTGCTTTAATAATAGTAGACTTTATTTTGCCATAGAAATATGATCTCTTTGTGTAAATAGGTCTCAATGATATATAAACAGTTTCATTGTTACATGTACTTTCAGTGTCCTGAATACCTGGCTGCCATCACAGACCTGGTTTGGGGACTGGAACCAAATTCAAATGAAAATTAAAAGACCAGAGAAATATTATAGAAGAATTAGGCAATGATTTCAGTCTTGTGTGCCCCTGTGGAAGGTGTATGTGGAATAACCTAGGGTGCAAATTTGAAATGTGGTAGGTATTTTGCAGTAACTTGGCTGTGTAGCCTTCTTAAGCATAAAAAGGTTTAGCATGTCCCATTGTGAAAGTGCTAACTACTGAGGCATCAGAGGGAGGAGGGTATCTAACACGTGTTCTAAGTTTGCTACCTGGATTGAACTGCTTGGATATTGTATTAAAATTGGCCATCCATGTTCTTGAGTCGAGACAGGTATGACTTCATGGCTTTTCTTTCATCTCAGTGCTGTTGGCTGCATAGTCTGAAGGTCACTCCAGCTAGGTCAGTGCCTTGGGATATAGTGGCAAGGGATGTGTTTGTGAATCCAAAATGGCTTTTGATGATGGTTGCTCAGCTTAGTCAAATTGACAGTGCCTCAGGGCACAGGCACTGATAGAAATTATGTAACTTAGAGAATTTCTGATGAAAATTTGGGAACCTATGAACTCTAACATAGATTGGTCTCTTGAGCTTGATTAACTGTGTTTTGATTAGCTTCACCATAGATATGTACTGGGGAGATTTTGTCACAACTGCTTTCAGACCTACTTTGGTAGCTGATAACTTAGTGCAAGAAATTACATGTCATTAATTTGGTTATATCTGTCCAATTCCTAGTAGTCTGAACAGGGAAGATTCTTTTCAGAAAAATTTTACTCTAGAGTAATTCAGTAATTAAAAGTGTACTGTTTAAGGTAACAAGATAACATTTACATTCCAGATGACATGTTTAGGGTAGCATACATTTCTCTTGAGCATTGAATTGATACTTTCCACCAAGAAGGAAAAGGAAAGAGGAAGTAGTAGATAGAGTTTCACAGAATGAAACTAATCTTCTTCTGCTTGTATAGAAGCCATCCACAAATCTAGAACTGTTGGGATTCTTGAGTGCTTGGGAATACTTGCTATTAAAGACACTCGTGTGCATCCATTCCTCTCTTGGAACTGGATGATTATCTTTACATGAATGGTAGCATGTTTTCTTTGTGGCAGAAAGTCATTGTTCCTCTGCATGGAGAAGAGTCCGATGGTTAGATGACATTAATGTGTCAGGAATACCATGTGTTCCTCTTGCTTCTGCCATAATTGCTTCCCATCTAAAATAGATAAATGAACCAAGAAGCATACCTTTAATTTGTCCTGTTGTGCTGTAATATGAAAGGTATCTTCTTACTTGAATGGCTTACTTAGTGGAAAGTGTAAAAGACTAAGCTGGCAAGTGATAAAAAGTACCCTACATTTGATCCCTGGGTAACAATGTGAAGAAAGAAAGTAACTGGTACTTCTGATCCCTTTCTACCTTTTATGTATAGAAATAAAATGAAAATATTTATAATGAATAAATGAATAAAAAAAATATTTATATATGAAAATAATAATAATTAATAATAAAAAAAAAAAAAGGAGAGAGAGAGAGAGAGAGAAAGAAAAATAATGGCAGAAATCTTCATGGAAATTTATTATTTTGTGTGTTAGCCATAGATAGAAATAAATAAATAAATGAATAAAGGAAGTACTAAGCCAATAAATAGCTTAGTGAATTTAAAAGAATAATGATACAAAAACTGAAATCCTGACTGTGAACTTTTGTCTCGGAGGGAGGAGGTTATGGTAACAGTTTCTATTTGTTTCTCAGTACAAGCTGTGCAATGAATTAACTCTTAGTTTCAGAAGTTTTATCACCCCAGGATTCATGAAGGGACAAGAACTGGCTGACTGAAATGTGAGACTGTGATTGACCAGAGATGTGTGAATTAATTGCAGGCATTTGAAGCAGTTAATACTGCTTTTATCCCCATTACAAACATAGTTTCCAGTGTAGGGTAGAATGGAAAATCTGAGATTAAATACTATTATTGGACAGTGAGTTCCCCATCTGAGGTGAGTTACGTGTACTTCTCAATAGTTTTTAACATTACACTATTAAGAATAATTACTCAGCATTGAAAGTAGCTCTGAAAGTTCTTAATACTGAAAAATTTTTTAAACCTGGTTAGACCTTTTTTTTATATATCTGCAGAGGTAAAAACAGATTTGCACATCACATTTGTGGAAAAAGTTCTTGGAAGTTTAATTTATGCAATGTAATTTACGCAATGCTATTATCACATCAGGTCTGGGTGATGACACTTACTGGAACGGTTGGTAAGAAGTGTTTCTGAGGATGTGATAGTCTCAAAAAGGGAATAATCACGTAAAAGTGTTATTAAAATTTATCATGGAATATTATCAGAGGAAGAGTCATAAACTTACTTTGCTATGGTAGTTCTGAAAGAATCTGCTGTAGTGTCTGTGGAAAAAAATATAAAAATAATGATAATTCTGAAATTATACTAAGTCCAAATAAAGTAACACCATTAGTACAGGAAGTTTTGTGGAATGTCAAGGGTGGACTGTTTTTTATCTTCTTGCCACTTACATGTACATGTTTTCTGTACTTTAAAAATATTCAGGTTGCATCCCTAGTCAAAAAAAGTGATTTTGAAAACCTATATCAAAACAAAACTCAGGGAAGCTTTACCAACCCCAGTGTTACAGGCAGTCTTCATCAGTGATTCATCAAGTTAAGTGATCTGTCTCCATCTCAGTGATTTAGAATAAGAAAAAAAGCATAACATGGCTTACAATGGACACATACAGAATGGTACTTTTGTGTGTATGAGGCTCATATCCTCTAGCATAAAGATCTATGTTTCGTGTGTATTTTTTTATCTCTCTCAAAATAATACATTGCTATTATTATTGACAAAAGTGACTAATTTTTTTTTTTTAATCATGCTGGTTGCCTAGCTACATCAGCTTGTTACAGTACATTCCAGAGAGTACATAGTGGTTGCTTTAAAAACTTGGTGCTCCTTAAGTTTTTCAGAAAGATTTTCTTTTATTGGGGGTGAGGTATGTGGAGGGGGAAGGCAGTGTTTGTGATTGCAGTCAAACTCATTGTTTATGAACTGGAATTGGCTTTCTAAAGTCAAAAATGATACATGAAAAATCTCTGAAGGTAAACGCACATACTGCTGTAGCTCTGTGTGAGAAATCCATATGGCTGAATATAATAGTATTAAACAAATGCCTGCCCATCACCTCCTCTTATCCTCACCATTATGCAAGCATAATATATACTGAAGTTCCCATAGAAGTATGATACCAAATCCCGCTAAAAGATTGTAAAAAGAAATCACACTTTGCTATGGTATTATGTTCTTCTAGAAATATGTGGAATTATTTGTTATGTTAGAGATATGTGGAATTTATTTGTTATAAAAATTGAAGCTCTATACAAATAAGAACCTAGGGAGAAAAAAAAAAAAGGAAAGGAAAAAGAAAAAAAAAAAAAGAATTTCATCTATGTGGTTTTGGACATTAGGGTAATTTATCTACTGGCAGCTGCTGGGACTGACTGAGCAGTGATGTAATCCAGTATTCTTTTATATTTGTCTTGCTTTGGTTTATTTCTGTCTAGTCCTTGCTTTTGGAGATCATTTAAGTTATTCTTTAAAGTTGAGATAGATGCCTTTTTGCTATTCAAGGGTAATCCCAGGGTAAATGCCAACCTTCTTCGTGGCATTTCATGGAAATTTGCATCCAATGTTCCACAAGTCTTATTTAGCAGTCTTTTTTTTATTATTATTATTTTTTATTATTATTATTTATGTATGCACTGCTGATCTGATCAAAAGCCCAGAGAACCTACTTGTGATTTTTATTTTTTTTTATACTTCAGTAGGATTTAGATCAGAACCTATGACTGTGGCCTTTCTTAGATGTATTATTCTTGTAGACTGACTAGTAATGACAGAAGTTGTTTCCTCAGTGATAGCAACATAGTAATGCACACAGTTGGTAACCGCAAAAAGTGCCTCTGTGACACACCACCACAGTACTTTTCCTGAAAGTAAACAAACTCCGTATTAACATTTAATATTAATTAAGGGGGGAGGGGGGGGGGTGGGGGGGGGAAGGGAGGAGAGAAACAAAAGAAGGGAAGAAGGAAAGAGGAAAGGAAGAAAGTGGATGGGGGGAAGGAGAGAGGCCATGCCATAACCAAAGAAAAAATGAGACAGTATTGATATTCTCAGTGAAATCCAACATTGTTAGAACTGCTAATGTGTTGAAAAGCTGAGAAGAAGGAAGTGGCATGATATCTTTTAAAATTCATTGCTGAATTTTGTTTCTGTACTGAGTGCCTGGTTCTGACACCCAAGATCATTCCTAAAATGCAGCAGAATCTACCTTGTAGTAATGAGCAGAGAAAAGCAAAGACTTTCATAGAGCAATTCATTAGACTTAGATGGTGATCTACACTCTGGTAAAAATGAGGTTTCTTGCTGAAGATGGGTTTCATTGTGCTCATCTCCTGGGACGACATCAACTATCACTTATCAGACAGATGCTGAATGCTGCACTTGAAGTAGATTATTGCTTCCTCTTATTTTGCTTTAGCTGATTGTCCTTTAAAGTGCATTTTTATTGTCTGTTTAAAGTCAGTGCAGGCTTTGACTCTGTGCAATTTCTGTCATACTCCACCATCCCATTTCAAATAGAGTGGTGCTTGTAGGATATGGGGCAGAGGGAGAAACCTCCATAAGTTCCAGTTATGCCCCTCTTCAGCAATTTGAAGACAATAGAACCCACATGTTCTCTGTTCAACTTATGTAAATTTGGGAGTAAACTTCAGATCCACTTCCAGGAAGCACAGCTGAACTCTGATGGGGCTGTATGGTGTTGGAATGACTGTTGCCTTTACCTTGCAAATCAGGGAGGTGGTGGAGGACTAAGTGTCTGTCCCATTCTATACGTTCTTTCTTGCCAGCAGTGTGCCCAGCTGTTCAGGAACAGGTGAGGAGTCCTTTCCCTAGTGGGAACCAAACAGGCCTTGAACACTGACATGACACAAAATTGGTGGCTAATTCTATAATGTACAACACAAAAAGAAATGCAGCTCTATGGTATATGAAATTCAGTCAGAGGCAGTTTTCCTCAGTGCTGTCCAAAAAGACTTTTTCCTATTTCTTAGTGTAATAGTGAGTCAGCTCCACATATTCCAGATCTGTTTTCAGCTCTGTTTTTTTGAGATCTTGGAATGATCTCTGTCACTCAGCACTGCTGTATACAGTTTCATGATCTTACATATCACTAAAGATAAAGAAAAACATTCCTACTACCTGAATTCCTTAGGGAAAGGTTTAGAAGTATCCAGGTTTTCCAGATATGGCTTCACATATTGTCAAAAAAAAAAAAAAAAAAAAAAAAAAAAAAAGGAGGAAGAACGTGTTTCTTTTTTACTTGGCGTTTTCCCATTTAGCACTGTACCAAATTTTCTTCCTTTACACTTATTTGAAAGATATGAAAGATATAGCTTAGATCTTAACACTATTATTTATCAAAATTACTTGGCAAGTTTTCATTTTATATTGCTACATGATTCTCTGGCAGTACTTGTAAGAAAATTCAGGAGAAATGGGATGAGAATAATAGAAAAGAGGTATCTTAAAATGTTGATTGAGTTTCTCACATAATCTTTCTTCTAGTCTAAACAGCAATCCCATTGAGTGTACTGCAAATGGAGCATCAGTGATAATCTGTATTTCTCTGGCATAGAAGTGTTTGAATATATATTTTCTAATTAGCCAGCAATGGCCAGATACATCAGGGAATGAAAGGAGAAGATGAACAGCAAACAGTTGCTATACTGAAAGAAAGCTGTCCATTGGCATTCATCTTCCTACACATTTTGCTCAGTAATTCACTTAGGCTGGCTATGAATCATTATCAGATTGACTCCCAGGAAGAAAAATCACCAGGCAGCCACTGTATTCATAATACTGATTACAGTTTTTTGTTGTATCTCAAGAACTGTAGTTTATTCTATCTGATTTCTTTTTTTTTTTTTTTTCCCTTTTTTTTTTTTTTTTATGTGGGAATGAAAAGGATTAAAAAAAAAAAAAAACTCAGCTGTTTTTTTGGTTATTTTATTGAGAAGAGTCTCAGTGACCAAAGATGCGGAGGAAGCATGAAGTTTATATTTAAATAAGACAAAAGATAAAAGAAATACATGATGATCTGAAGATAACAAAACGTTACATCAGAATTTTCCTGACCCACCTGCTAGATTAGATTTTAATAATGAGTAAGTGGTCAAATATGCTTAATATGAGGAACACAAAAAAAAAAAAAAAAAAAAAAATCAGGTTAGTGCTGGGCCATCCTTTAGGGTTTTCTCCTCAAGAAAAGTCCATGTTTTTCTGTTTACACAGCTCATATTTATCTTCTTGTGTGCATATGCATGCAATGCACACAGTGTATTGGAATACAATGTAGGTAATACTAAGCTGACACTTAGATACAAATATGACAAATAAGACACTAAACAAAATAATAGATTAGACATTTTGTTTTTCCTGAATTCATCTAGTTGCAAAACAAATAGAATTTGTTGTGGATTATGTTTTCTTCATCTGAAATGTTAAATCCTACAATTGGGAAATGCATGTAGGGAAATGTATTGCATTTATTTCTCTGTCAATCTAGGTGCACCAAAAAAAAGAAATAAATAAATCTAAAGGATAGATATACTTGGCTTCTCATTTGAAAGCAAGTTATTTTCTTAGTGTTGAACTTTGATCATTTAAATATGATTAAAGCTTTTATAGTGACCAGCCAGTTAATCTGTGAGTTGTCTTTAACATAACCAGTGTAATTACCTTCATTTTTGAACACTTGACCTAGACATTGGCAAGCAATCCCATCTTGCAAAATCTACTTGCAATTAAATGCTGAGACAGGCATGAAAATTGTCGAAGCCTAAAACTGGAAACCAAAACTTCTTCTCTGACATGAGAAGTAATTTCACCCTTTAAAATATAATTTTTTTCAGTCTGAAGAATTTATGCAGACTTTATGAGACTCATCATGAACAGCGCTGGGGGAGTAATTAGCGCTTTTTTGGAGGGACAAAAACAAACAAACAAACAAAAACAAAAAAAAAACTACAAAACACAAAAATCCTTAAAATAAAGATCAAGGTGAAACAGAACCGTTGTTTTCTACTTAAAAAACTTAAAGTTTTAAAAAACTTTAAGTTTTAAGTTTCTACTTAAAACTTAAACCTTCTATGTTTTGTTGTCCAAGATGTTTCTCCAGAGAGCTATGATTACATCTAAAGATTAGCATTGGCAGATTGGCAGTACTTCTTTCTCTTGGCCAGTGGTGCGGCTCTTCACACACTCATCCAGAATGTGCATTGAAATCACTTACCTACTTTTGGAGGATTAGAAACGGCATTGTGCAACTTCTGGTAACAAGCTAAGTGCCTTTAGTGATATGAGGCATACTGTGGTTTGTTGATCCCTGTTGTGGCTGAGCCCTAGCAGGCAGCTCAGTGCCATGTAGTCAATGGCTCAGTCTCCCTAGGTAGGATGGGAGAGAGAATCAGAGAGGTAAAAGTGCAAGAACTCATAGGCTGAGATAAATACAGTTCGGTAGGTACAGCAAAAGCCGTGCACACAAGCAAAACAAAAAAAAAAAATAAAAAAAAATCATTCACTACATCCCATAAGCAGGCAGGCATTCAGTCACTTCCAAGAAAGCAGGGCTCATCGCGCGTAACGGTTTCTTGGAAAGACAAATGCCATCACTCTGAACATGTCCCCCCTCCTCCTCCTTTAGCCCTGCTTTTACTGCTGAGTATGACACCATAAGGCTTTGGCCAGCCTGTGCAGCTGTCCTGGCTGTGTCCTTTCCCAGCTTCTTGTGTACCTCCATCTTCCTCTCTGTCAAGGCAGCACAAGAAGTCGAAAAGTCCTTGGTTCTGTGTAAGCACTGCTCTCCAACAACTAAAACATCAATGTGTCATCACCACTATTTTCATCAAAAATCCGAAACCTGTGTGAGCCTCTGTCAAGAAAATGAACTCTGTCCCTGACAAAACCACAATAATTTCCATCTCTTCTATTGATCCAGTTTGGATGCTCTATCTAAACATTGAAGCAGAAGCAAAGAGGAAAAAAGAATAGTTCTTTTAGGTAAATCATTCATCTTCCATAAATGTCCAACAATACATATTTTAAAAAGTAATGGTATCATTGCAAAATCTGATGAAAAATGGAGAGAAAGAAAATAAGTAGAGGTAAAAAAAAAATCTCTCTTTTCTGCTGCCTTTCATCTATAACATAAATGCTAGGGTTCACATCAGTTTAAATGTTGTAATAATAAATGAGGTAGAAACAAAGGAAAACCTTAACCACACCTATGACTTTTTCTGCCCTACCTGTTATTTTACTCAGGCTGTATTGTCAGTTCCAGAGGCAACATTTATGCTATGTGTCTGATAAGAATTGTGTTGTGATCTAAAACTAAGGTATTATATTGTATTCCTCTTTCTATCAGTAGATATCTAACAACAATGATGTTAACCATTTTGTGTTTCAGAGTTTAGGTTTATGAAGTAAGTATGGCTTCTTCACCTTAGCAAATGTTTAAAGCATTTCTTTTTCTGTAACTGTCATTGAAGCTAAGGCTTCTTACAGTCCCTGAGGACATACGTGCTTAGGAGTATGTCCATTCAAAAGAAACACAATCCTAATAAGAGCTAAGAATGCAAACGCTGTGATGTCAAAACAAGTTACTAAAAAGAAATGTTGGCAAATAAAATTTTCCAAGCAAAACATATCTCCTCACTAATAAAATTTTATGATATTTAATATTAAGATATTAATTCTATAAGGCCCAAGGTTTATTTTTAACATCCCATTTCTTCAGAAGCTATAGCCATATTCAGTATGAAGAGGAAAAGCAGAGTATTTGTTTAATGTGTTTAGAATTCCATTCATTTGGTTCAAGGTTTAAGTTCTCTCTGTATAGGGATATTTTCAATTGATTTAAAAGGACTATTTTGCATAAATTCTATATTACATGCAGGCAGCATTGCTACACAGTAGTAAACAGCAGAACTCATCATGAAGGCTTACAGCTCACCAGACAGGCACATAGTAGCATGTCAGTATGCTGAGAAACCCCTTTCCTGGCAAGCTGCTGGGAGGACCACAGCCCACTCAATTTCACAGCTATCTTCAGCCCTGCTCAGTTGTTCTGTTTACATAGGATGCAGACACACAGAGAAATGTTTGACAGATGTTTTTTCTTTCAAGTATTGTTACAGAAGACTGAGCTACAGTAACGCCTTCTGGTCCAGATCTTCCAAAAGCTGCAGGAGATAGAAGTGGAGCACAAAATGAGAATAGCATGTTCATTGCAGGGATTGACTCAGGAGGATAAGGATGAGGAGCAGAGATGAGTATGAACATTTCCTAGAAAGAGAGAGCAGACAAATTTTCATTGGACATTTTGCCTTGGGAAAAATGGTAAAGGTTATGGTATAGGCAGCCTTCTATTAACTTGTCATCTGCTGAGTTCAGGCTCATTTTCATTCGCAGTGAATTGTCAGTTACTTCTTCAGAGCTGACAGCTTTGACAAACATTACTTCCTCTGTGCACTCTTCACATTACATCATGCACATTTTTATTCTCCTCAGATTTCCTCCTAAGCAAGGAACAGTTTGGAGAAATTCATTTTCCAAGCTCAGTTTCAACAATATTTTTCAAAATGGCTGGCACTGCTTTGATTTATGGTTTCCATCATAACACCTACAGTAAAACAATCTGCTCTTGTTTAAAAACATTTGGTTCTTTTGCTTTTACTTTGCTTTTCTAGAAGGCATGTAAACCACAGCAGTTCCACCACCTGCTGCCTGCACTGGGTGTATTTACATCAGCATTTTAGATTAGATCAGGACTGGACTTCTGAAGCAAACCTCCTGGTGGTTCCCCACTTGCCAGGCTTTGATTCCCAAGGCAGAATTGTCTCAGAGTGCATGACATGGGTCATGGATCATCGCTACTGGTATTAAACATGAGATGTGCTGCAGCAGTACATCTAATGTACTTCATTCGCCAATGGACATTCAGTCCATGAGGCTAGACAGAGATAGGCTGAGGTAAAAACCTTCTGCAAGACATGGTGTGGACATCCAGCCCTCAACCCCAACTGTTTGACTCTATAAATCCACTCACTTGCTAATGTAGACAAGCATTATCTGCTCCAACATTAGACATATATTTTACTGTTCAAATATAATTTGAACCATCACAACTGAGCCCCAGTTCCTTCTGAAATTCCTCATATTCCTACTTCAGAATGGATCCTGTCATTGATTACCTTTACATTTAGTTCCTCATCTTTTACATTTAATTCCATAGCTTTTGATCAATGCTACAACTTCTCAACAACTACTGAGTAAGTGTGGTTTTGCACTTGACAAATAAAATGTACACAGATCTCATTCCTCATTACTAGTCTCAGTATCATTTTTTCCTGTGAAAAAGCTCCCATATTGCCTGTGTTTCTGAGCATGTAGGTCACATGTATTTCTGCAGCTCTGAGCAATAATAATAATAATATCTGCTGGACCAGAAAGAAGAAAACTGATTAAAAGTTGTCACACACCTATTCAGATTTTCCAGCAGGAGCATTAATTTGGGGCATACATTTTATTTGTCTTAGCTAGAAGATTTATCACTTGGCCTGTACAACCAGGAGATACTTTTCATTTATCCTTACATGATTTCAACTATCATTCAAACAAACAGAATAGATGTATTTTTATTTTTTGTCAACCAGAGGGTAGCAGAATCAGCATTTCCTTTTTGTTTTTTCATACATAGGGTACATAGATCAGCTTCTTACCATGTGTATTAGTGAGTGTATGGCAACACATACAAGTAATTACATGAAAATCACTGTTCTAAAGTGTTTTTTTGTTGTTGTTTTGCTTTGTTTTGTTTTTTTTTGTTTGTTTTTTTTTTCGGGGGGGGGGAGAGGGGGCAAAGGATTCAGAGGTGCCCTAAGATTTCAGTAACAATAAGTTCTTTCTGAAAAGAGAATCTTTGTATTATAATCTCTTGACTGAATTGTCATTGTGCCTACATATAAAAAGAAGCATAACATTTTCAAATATTTTTAGGAAGCTCATCTCACAGCTTTCAGGCCTTGCTAGGAAACAGGAACTAATGTTCTTCATCTCACCAAGCCTTTCAACTTCTCTCATTTCTTTCTGGCAATACTAATGAAAAGCTTCACTTCCAGAATGAAAGAAGAAACTTCCTCAGCTGAGCATCACTGTAGTGCCTATAGCTGGCATCCTACCTAACTCCAAGTGCCCTGGCTCAGGATACTGTGATGCATTACAGTGTTGGCACAACACTGTCTTCTGGGATGAGCTAAGATTACTAATGTTATCATTAGCTTCATGCTAGGGATTTGTTATATTATACACTGATGCTCAAATAACAACTACCAAGGCAAAGAATTTACGTTCTACATAGCAAAGCAGAAACATGAAATATGAAACTAGGAAACTTAGAAGGAAATTACAGTTTCTCTAATTTTAATGTATGTGTTTGAATTGAACTTGATAGTGGATAGAAGGAAATTTAAAGGGAAAATTCAAATCTGGGATACTTACATTCATCAGAAGAAATGTGAGAGAAAATATCCAAGTGGTGGGACATAGGATGATTTTCCGTCAATTCTAGTGTCAGTGAAGGAAGGAGCAGAATAAGGAAAATGCATGCTGAATACAGACATAAGATGATGTGCTGAAGGAGAGATTGCACATTAGCCAGGAGACCGTGTATGTCAGTGGAAAGAGTGAAAAGGTCTCTACCTGTTTCATTGGGGAAACAGCCTCACGAAGTCACGGGCAAGTAAAAGAGGCAGAGAGCAGAGCTGGCAGTGTGGCCTAACTCCAAAGGATAGCCGTGGGCAGCCAGCCAGGCCTAAAATGGCAGAGCCATTCAGAGAGCCAGGAAGACTCCAATCGGTTTGCAACAGCTTGGAAGATCATGGAGTTGGATGAAAGCAGACCTAGAAACAAAGGCCTGTCTACAGGGATGCACAGGGCAAGCTGAGAATGGTTATTTCTCAAGGTTATGTCTGACCTTGTTTGGAGGCTTTTCTGTTTAAAAAGTTAATTATTTTAGTTTATGCTAATATTAAATTGTCTTTTTTGAGTTTAAAGGCATTTAATATTTTTTTAGAAAATTATAAATGACCTGAATATGCTCATCCCCAACTTCAGCTTTACTTGGACTCAGATTTTTTAAAGGAAGCTTTTGAGAGAGAAAACAAAATATTACTCATTCTTTTCATATTAAACGCACATTAAAAATCAAGATATTACATTTTTTGTCCAGGTGATAAACTACAGCTCACAGCTGATACTCAAAGGAGGCATTACTTGAGGAGGAGCCAGCAGCTGAGCAGTGTGCCCTTCTCAAAGGACCATTGCTCACTCTGTACAGGGCTGTAATCCCCACCTGCAGGAAATTCAGCTTCATAACACGATAACTAAAATTCTTTTTGGTTTGCTTGGCCATTGTGCCTAGCAGTTTCTTCTGTTCCTGTTTAAAAGAAGCAGATGGGTTTATGTGCCATCTGACCCCCAGTATTTCTGATGTGGCAAGGCGATATTGGTAACTCACCTGACTCAATACTTGTTGAATAATTTAGCTCAGGTTTGTTTCTAGGTAGCTAGTTATCCAGACGAGCATCTTGTATTACTGCCTATTGTCATGGTTACTGGCTGCATCTCTTCCCCCCTCACTGAGTTTTCTGAGTGCAATACGAGGGCTGTCCTTGCCTGGGGTACAATACAGCAAATCTTCCACTGACATACTTGGATGTACCACAGCAGCCTGTAAATGAGCACTGGCTCATTTCAGCATGTCTAATAGAATTTAAATGTGTGCATTGGATGCAATAATATTAGCTCTTAACTACTAGTAAGTGGGAAGCTAACTGAAGCAGTTATTTTTTCTTAGGTCTGCACAGTCAACCCTTGATTTTAATTAGCCCCTTCAAGTGTTATCAGAATTTCCTGTCAGGAAAAAAAAAAAATAAATTTGTATATATTTAAATGCATATACAGCTAAAATATTGTATAACTTATATTACTATATTATATAATCAAAAGATTATTGGAGCAGCTGCTAACCCCTCACACTGGGCTGTGCAGTACTTCATCATTTGTTAAGGAACATAATCAAGTCTTTGGCGAAATTCAAGGACATGCTGTCTGTGTCCATGTTGTCTGTGTCTAAACTGTACCATGTTGTACCATGTCTCAAATGCCATGCCAGCCCCTGAGCCCTAAAGGAGGCACCCTGCTGAAGCACAGGACCTCCTGGCAGCTACACAGAGTGGTAGCTGGAGTCCCTCTGCATGGTCCACCACAGACAAAGCCAGGCCTTACTGCCAGGCTGTCTAGGCAGAGCATCACAAACCTTTTACCTTTTGCCAAGTAAAATCATTTTTCATTTTTCCTTCTGTGTAAAGATTACTTTAAAGATATTATGATTTCATTTATTTTAAAAGGTTTCGAATTCTTTGGGCAGGAGGAATGCTGGTGACATTCGTATGATGAAAGTTTTTTGGAAAGGAGGGTTTCACAGTAACTCACAAATTCTTTTCAAATGCCAGTTTCTTTCATCTGAAAGCTTATTTCTTTCCTGTTTTATTTATTATTTCTATATGTCATGCTTGAGGTGTTTTTCTTGTTTCCTGCTTTCCCTGGAGATTCATATTCATTTGAGTATAATATCTAAAATCATTAAAATGTGACCTAATTCTTGAAGATACAACGCAAATGTAGTTGTGTTGAGTATTGCTACAGATGAAGGGAAGGTATTCTGACCACAGATTGCAAACTGTGTTTTAAATTTCCTACATTACAATATATGGATGCCAATTTAAGTTTTAAATGTTTTTACCACAATGTTTTGATTTCTAGGAACTTTGAACCAAAAGAACTGGGGAAAGAAATATTCAGCCTGCAATGGTGCCAAACAATCTCCTATCAATATAGATGAAGATCTCACACAAGTAAATGTGAATCTGAAGAAACTTAAATTCCATGGATGGGAAAAGGAAACTTCAGAAGATACTTTCATTCGCAACACGGGCAAAACAGGTAAAAAATAAAAATTAAAAAAAAAAAATCATTTTTGGAGTTTAAAGAGGTCAGCAAAGGAGGCCAGCCAAGGACTTTTAATGAAACTTTTTTTTGTTTTACTTTTCCTTAGCCTCTGCATTCTGAATTTATCCATCAAATATTATTAATAACAAAAGAGAGGTGATAACTATAACCAAGCATAACAGAGAAATCACTAAAACACAAATGGAAATTATGTGCACAGACAGATAGAGCCAATGCAATCACAGCATCACTATCATCCCATTATGAGCACTCCACTGAAGCTAAACAGTAATTTAGAGTTTTCTACAAAATAACGATAGTTATTACTACATGTCTAGAATCTTCAGTGAGTATACAGAATTATTATTTTTTTAAGTATGAATAAATCACCTACTCATCTGAAAGTACTTCATGGACCAGTTGTAGTTTCAAAAAACTCTGGGTGGGATTAATCACACTTAGACATATATATGTATACTTTTAATAATATATATGTATATTCACTTAAGATTCTAGACATGCAGTAATAACTATCTGCATAGTAGATAGCTGTAAAATAAGCTTATGGTGGCATTTACATTGTCAAATAATATTCTTGCAACCACTTTGCTCTATAAGTCCAGAATAGCAGTACCCAAAGCTGCTTCTTGGAAGCACTGTTTCTTGTTGCAGGCATAGGCATAAAGGAAGGTGTTTCTTAACAATTGTCTCTGAGCCTTAACTAGATCCTGTGAGATGCCTTGGCCAAACATTTTGTTTTGTTTTGTTTTGTTTTGTTTTGTTTTGTTTTGTTCATAGAAGCATAGAAAGGCTTAGGTTGGAAGGGACTTTAAAGATCATCTACTTCCAACTCCCCTGCCTTCCCACTGCCACCCAGTAGATCTGCTTGCTCAGGGCCTTATCCAACCTGCTCTTGAACACCTCCAGGTATGGGGCATCCACAGCTTCTCTGGGCAACCTGTTCCAGTCCCTCACCACCCTCTGAGTGAAGAATTTTCTCCTAACACCTAATCTAAATCTACCATCTTTTAGTTTAAAACCTAAACCCCTTGTCCTGTCACTATCTGCCCATGTAAAAAGTCAGTCTCCATCTTTCTTATAAGCCTCCTATAACTATTGAAAGGCCCCAATGACGTGTCCCTGGAGCCTTCTTTTCTCTAGGCTGAACAACCTCAACTCTCTAAACCTTTCTTCGTAGGAGAGGTGCTCCAGCCCTCTGATCATCTTTGTGGCCCTCCTCTGCTGTGAGCCATAGACCTGGATGCCTCGCAAGGACAGAGCAGAGGGGGACACTCATCTCCTTCAACCTCCTGGCCACTCCTCTGTTGATGCAGCCCAGGACGCAGTTGGCCTTCTGGTCTGCAAGCACACACTGCTTGTTCATGTCGAGCTTTTTGTTCACCAGAACCCCCAAGTCCTTCTCAGCAGGGCTGCTTTCAATGAGTTCTTCTCCCAGTCTGTGCTCATGTCTGGGATTGCCCTAACCCAAGTGCAGCACATTGTATTTAGACTTGTTAGAATCTGATTAGGTTCCCATGGGCCCACTTCTTTAGTTTGTCTAGGTTTCTATGGATGGTGTCCTTTCCTTCTGTTGTATCAACTCATAGAATCATATAATCATTAAGGTTGTAAAAGACCCCCAAGACCATCTGGTCCAACTGCACCACTCAGCTTGGTGTCATCTGAAAACTTGCTGAGGGTGCACTCAATCCCACTGTTCATGTCACTGATAGACATTAAACAACACATTAAACATCACCAGTCCCAAGACAGACCCCCGAGGGACACCACTCATCACTGGCCTCCACCTGGACACAGAGCCATTGACCACCACTGTCTGGTTATAGCCATCCAGACATTTTCATATGCACCAAATAGTCCACGCTTCAAATACATATCTTTCCAATTTATAGATCTGGATGACAACCCTTTACTCTTCCCAGGCAACATGTCCCTTCTTCTAAAACCTGCACATTTCCTTCTTACAACTCAATAGGTCCAACAAGTCCACAGGTCCTTGCTCAGCCACACTGATTTCCTGCCTTCCCTGATTGACATTGGGATGGAGAGTTCTTGCTCTCTAAGTGTCCTTAATGAGTTTCCAGCTCTGATCAGTTCCTATGTCTCTAAGGACAGTTTCATGGAGAATCTCATCCACTAATCCTTTAAACAGCTAAACTTCCAGGCTCTGACTTTGCTCTTTGTCAGACCCATATTCCTTGAGATTACAAACTCGACCAGGGTATGGTCACTGCAGCCCAGACTGTCTCCAGTCTTGACCTCTTTAATGAGTTCATCCACACTGGTGAGCAACAGGTCCAATAAAGATTATCCTCTGGTTGGTTTGTCTAATACCTGGATCAGGCAGTTATCCTCAGTGCACTCAAGGAGTCTTCTGGATTGCTTACAGCCTGCTGTGTAGCTTTCCAGCAGAAATGCAGATGGTTGAAATCCCCCATCAGGATGAGAGCCTGCAAGGAAGAAGCTTCTTACAACTGAAGCAAGAAGGCCTCAACAGGTTCCCTTTGATCAGGCAGCCTGTAGTAGACTGACCACAAGGCGTTCTTTATTGATTCAGTCCTTAATTTTTACCCCAAGCTCTCAACCTGCTCATGGCTGTTTCTCAGAGGCAGCTCTCCACAATCTATCCATTTCTTAACACTGAGGTAAATCTAACATTTCTTAACATGAACATTTCTTAACATTCCTTGTTGCAGACTCATTTGACCCTACATGAAAGAGGAGAAATGGGTGGTAGTCTTCTGGCATTACCAGTCTTGGTAGCCTTTTTCTGATACTGTAAATGTGGGCCCATGAGAGGCAGCAAACCTCACTAGAGAGATTGTCCAGATGGCAAATGGGTGCTTCAGTGACTCTCAGCAAGGAATCACCAATTACTAACACCCTTCACTCCTTTTTGGTGGCACTCATTCTAATACAGGTAGTTGGTTGGTCCAACTTTGTGCAGTTGTCCTTTCCTGGGTCTTGACCATTGTTCACACACTCTCCTTTTTCCAGCCCCAGAGCATCATATCTGTTGCATAGGGGCACCTCAGTGACAAGGAGGAGGACTGTTCCTCCTACTCCAAGCACAGATGAGGGTCAGTCTTCCTGATCTTGTGAGTTAGTCATGTCTGTCAGTTCAGGGTTGGAAGCCAGCTTACCTAAACCTTGCCAGGACTTGAGGTCTGGCTGTCGCTCAGACCATGTCAGTGCACAATACCATGCATCAATCTTTCACTCAGATTCCTGGATACTATACTGTCCAGTGAGCTCCTCTCACAACACAGCAATGTGCTCTAAAAGTTCATCCAGCTGGGCACCCTTGTGCTCACAACACCCACCTCTGTCTTCAGGCCCCAGGGGGCTTCCAGATTCTGGAGATCCCTGCAACTGAGGGTCTGGGCAGCTCTCCTGGCCCTCAGGAGGTCTATTTGGATGTTTTTGGTGTTATTGTTTCTGTTTATTTATGAATTATAATTTCTGTTCTTGGCTGCATAATATTATACCTACGTACTGCTCAACAAATCACTTACTACCCTTTGCCCTAGTACCTGATATAAATAGTGATAGTGAAATAGATTTTTTAAAGTCCAATTCAGTTGATGTGAGTTCTTCCTCCTCTGCGGCGATTCAGATATTATAAAAAGAACTGCTAAACTCTGCAGTTAAAATTGTCTTCAAGGTCTTGAGGAGAAGGATGTAATAAAATGCAATGACATTAGTTCTGTTTTAGCAAGAGGTCAAAAAATTCACAGTCTCTGCAGGTGGAAACGCCAAATGTGTGGCTTTGGTCTATTCCATCCTGTTAATTCCCTCCAGCAGACAAATGTTTAGTCCCATCTGCAGTTTGTATACAGCCCTGTCCAGCTGAGGACCTGTCATCACTTCCTCATGGTGAAGGCTGCCCCACAGGTAAGGGGTCTCCCAGACAGGACAGACCTCCTGGTAACTGGCTATACCTTTTTTTCTTTTTTTCATCTGTTGCCTTATGATTGGTATCTAGAATTATGATCATAATGAGTTGTTTCGTTTTTTTCCTTTTTCTTAAAAATATTGATGCTTTCAGGAAGCTACTTATTTTAGGATTTTCTTTTCTTGGAAGGTCAGGCTGGTAGCTAAGCCAGTGTTTCTGCACTGCTTAGCCTGATTGTGTGGCAAGTTTTCTGACACAGACAAACAGTGCACTTCAATAGACTGTTTTATGAATTACAGCATGAAATGAAACATATTTCTCCAAGTTAATAATGAATTAACACACTTCTTACTTTGAATTTGAATAACCAGATTCCTGACAAGCTGCATATGAAATATAGGAAAAGAATCATATAATATTTAACTTTTAGCACCTACACTGAAATATGAGAGTCACAGATGCCTTGTCTGGCCTTTATATTGACACTTCTGTGTGTGCTTTTTTTTTTCCTCTATCTCTTTGTTCAGTGGAAATTAACCTGACAAATGATCATTATGTAAGTGGAGGTGGCTTAGACACTGTATTCAAAGCAAGCAAGATCACTTTTCACTGGGGAAAATGCAACGCGTCATCGGATGGATCAGAACATAGTTTGGAAGGACAAAAATTTCCCCTTGAGGTAAAGTACAGAATACATTTTGAGGATTTTTGATTCTGCAAAAAAGTAACATTGTTTACTAAACACCTTTATTCATCACTTATTTAAAGTCTAGTTGTGAATTTAATCATCACTTCAATCCAAATTAGTAATATTTTAGTAATATTTAAATGATGAGAACAGCATGGTGAGGCATTAGTCCATTGAGGGTGTCTAAGCTGTGCATTTTGACACATCCTTTAAGATGATATTGGGAGCTGCTCCTACTAATCTGACAAAGTTTAAAACCTACAGGTTTGGCTTACCTTACTCCAAGTTGTGGTTTATTTAAGGTGGAAATGGATTTTTCAAAGCTGGGGATTTGTTGAGAGCCCATGAGAGCCAGAAGCTGCTTGTCTCATGGAGAAGTGTGGCTATCCTGCCACGTTGGAAGGGGAGTTGAGGCAGTATGCCAGGAGCCAGTACATGAGAGCTGGTCCTGTGTGGCCCTGGGCTGTTTTGACAGATCTTGTACTGGTGTGAGGATGGGGAGGAAGCAAGGAGCAGCTCTTCATTTGCTGAAAACATTCTGCAGACCATCTTTCAACCCCCATTGTTGTGATATGATCGCTTTCCAGCTAAAAAGGCACAGTTGTGGCAGGCAACCGAGCTGCTCCACACTTCAGACACTGGATTTCTGTGTCAGAGCAAAGCAGTAGGGCCAAGGTTGTCCTATTTTCCATGAAGAGCTGTGAGCCAGCACATTTTTCCTTGGGAAATGTTTTCTTTACCTCATAGCTATTTAAAAGTTCCCATTCACATCCCATCTGTCCCACCAAGAGATCTAAGAGGATCACCTCCATCATCACCTAAGAGAGGATCACTCTCCAGATCCAAGAGAGGATCCACCACAAGAAAAGCCACCATGAGCTCCTGCTGTCAGTGACATGGCAATGGAAGAGATTTCCCAACTGCACCTGAAGAGAGGAGGAAGAGATGTAAATCCAATGCCCATGACAGCAAATGCGGTCACAGAATACCTGGATTTTTTTTATTTTTTTTTACCACATTTCTCTACACTTACTGCAAGGCAGATGCAGACAAGACACCTTGACTTTTAGTTTGTGTTATAGGACTGATTTCAAGATTCATCTCACCTGAGTACTCTAGGTTAGACATCCATTATCAGCTAGTTATCTAGGCTTACTCTATTTTCCATGGAGAATATGCTCCTTGATATGCTCTACTCCTACAGACTTAGTGGTTTTCTGGTATAGATCTTTTTTAGATAAGTAACAGCTGATTAATTCTATTAATTAATTCTCTTGAACATTTTTTTTTTCACAAACTAGGCATATAAATAATTAATTTTATTTTGTATATAACATATTTTAATACATTTTATTTGCAGATGCAAATCTACTGCTATGATGCAGATCAATTTACAAATTTCGAAGAGGCAATTAAAGGAAATGGAAAGCTAAGAGCTTTATCAATTTTGTTTGAGGTAAACAAAATACATCTTTGTGTCATTAAGCATGCTTTGAAACAGCAGATGTTCAATCTGAATTTAACGGGTTCCAATGTGTGATCACTGAGTTAAAAATTTACATATGTTTTTCTAATTTATTTTCACAAAAAAAGCAAATGGGCAAATATGTTTGCACTCCTTTAGGTTGTGTATAATTTTGTTGGTAAACTGCAACCTTCAATTTTTTTTTCATGAAGTCTGTGCTGTAAAAAATGCAATTTCTTTTTAACAGATTGGACTAGAAGATAATCCGGATTATATTCCAATCATTAATGGAGTAGATAGTGTTAGTCGTTTTGGTAAGTCTGCTGCCATGTTTTATTGAATACCGTTAGACTAAGTTCCATTTCAGCATAATTATGAAACTTTAAAGTCATTCAGGAACGCAGTTCTCAAGAGCTCAGACACATTTATTTTTTTTAAGAAATGACATAAATCATACATTTAGTTTAGTACAAGACATTATTTGTAAGACCATCAGTTACTGTAAATGAATAAATATAATTATCACAAAAAAATTGCAACTTTTAAAATGCTAGGTGAAAAGAAAGGTCTGTTTTGTTCCACAAACTTTCTTAGGCATAGATTACTGGAGTATTATATGTGGTTGGAAGCCAAATAGTGCAGTTGTATCCATCCAAGATGTGTTTTACAAACATCAAATATTGTATGAACATTAGTATTCAGTAGACTCAGGGGGGTCAAATGCTTTTTTTTTCAGTAGCTGCTATGCAAATTTGAAATTATTTGATTATATTACATTTGTACTAGTATTATTTATACCAGCTGTTTGCTCTTCAGTGTTTTAGAATTTCTTACGGTTTTACACTAAACTACATGGACTTCAGGGCGGTGCATGAAGAGATATGTACTCTGTTTCTAATTCGGTTACATAGTGGCTTCACAGAAGAATAAACACAAATGACTACTGTCCTGAATAGGTTTATTTTCTTGCTCCATGAATGGCCACGACCCTAACAAAATAGTTAACATTGCCTCAGTTTTCCTACATGTAACGATACTTGAGCATTGCAAAGACTTTTAATATTGATGGTTTGGAAGTTGTTAAAGACTCTTAATGTCACTATTTTGAAAGCTTTCAAAAGCATGACAGTAAAATTGAGATCGTTTTTCTCCAGAAAACAAACACTGTTCAATGAATATAAAAGGGAGTAACTCCTGTAAATTACAAAGACAGAGTAGGGGGACATCGAAAGCTGTTAGGATTCACTATCTTTGTGTGCCATCTTCTGTGAAACACAAAGGAGAATGAGTAATACATCAAGGCAGATACTGTCCTACAGCCTTGGATGGGAGCTGTAAATTATCGGCAGCAAGATTCAAGATACAGACACTACATGGCATTTCAACAATGAGCAGAACATGGTTTTCTTGAATAGAGTGCAAATGAGCTCTGAAAACTCAGGTCACAAGTAAATCAAGTTGTTCATCATGAAGAAAAATGAATAGCATACAATCTGTCCTTGTCTGCAATATATATGAACTGTCCTTGTCAGTCACATCTGTATTGTATGCATTTGGATCCCAGCTGCTGAGCTCTCAGGTTGTACAGAGGACTCCTATTCCTTCTGGACACACTCTGTTTCTTATAATCCTTTGTGGGTGTTTGATTTTAAAACCTAGATTCTCAATCACTTTGGCATTTTAAAATCCAAAGTTGAAAAATCTATAGCAGGATTCTTACTATAAATGAGAAGTTTCATGTCCCCAAGACTTTATCTAACATGGACTGGCCATTCATTTTTACTGAAGGAAAAATGCATCAACTAAACATTTATCAGATAACAATGATAGCCACTGTCTGAAGGTAGCTAATATGTTGACAAGAGGAATAGAAGGATGTGCTTTGCTTGGCAGTGCTAAATGTTTCCCTTTCGTTATATGTGGATTAGAGAGAGGAGAAGAGCTACCTTTTAAACCTTAACTCTGTGAAATAGTCCCTGTACAAAATAAAAAGCATCAATGATTTGTAATAAACTGTTGATATAACTTACTGTTCTTACCAAATTTGTAAGGAATTATGAAGACAAGGACAGGTCAGAAATCCACCCAGGCTCTAGAAGTAGTATATCTGTAAAACTACAAGATAATGCACAATCTGGATATTCATTAAATATTCATGTTTATCAAAGACAAAGACATTTAAAATCAGTTGCTTTAGATTGAAATAAAATATATAAGGATCTGCAGTACTCCAAGGTGTGAAAAACAAGTACTATTTTGGATACACCAATCAGTAAAGCAGATCATTGATAATTGTCACAAACTGAAAAATTCTGCCTTGAGGAAGGCAGTACCATTTCTGCCAATTTCTGTTGCTGGACCCTACTATCATAACAGCATGAACTTACCTTTCCCTGGATGAGCTGTCACCAATTCATCACTCATGCTCCCAGCTGACAAGGTAGCAGATAAAGTGGTGACCTGAAAGAGGTGATATTATTTTCACAGAACAATAAAAAGAAGGGTCATACTCTCCTGCGAGATATCTGTGCATCCTTTTCTTCATTATGTAAAGCTTTTATTGCCACCATTTTAAAATCTCCCAATACAACAAATTTCTGCCTCTGCAGACATAAGCAATACAACTCACAGATCTGTCACAGCAACAGTTCCACTGGCAGAGATTTTCTGTGGAAGTTAAGATCCTTTTAGAAATTCAACAACTTGACCAAAGTTGATACACCAAATAAAAAAATTAACATATTTTCTCTTTGAAATTTATGGGTGAGACAAAAATTTGGAATCTCAGACATTTACTAGGAATGTTAGATGAACAATTTTTTATGAACAAATATAACAGTTACTTTATTTATTACTGGAATAACCCATTAGAACTTCACCAAATAAACAATGTTGTTATGCAACAATATTTATCCAAGCTAAATAGGAAAGGTCCAGCAACTAGTTTGTTTGCTAGTCTCTGGAGATCAGATTTTGAATAATCTCAAAATTAGCTTGTTTCCATAATGATAACTCTTTTCAAGAGTGTGATTTCTATTTGTTCATTGCTTCTGCAGTATTTTAATTATCTGACTTTTAAAAATGTTTTGGCTTCTTTTTTTTTTTTTTTTTTTTTTTCTTTCAGGAAAACAGGCTGCCTTAGAACCATTTATTTTGCTGAACCTTTTGCCAAATACAACAGACAAATATTACACTTATAATGGGTCTCTATCAACTCCTCCCTGCTCAGAAACAGTTGAATGGATTGTGTTCAAAGATACAATTAGTATTTCTGAGAACCAGGTAATTTATGTAACGTATTAAAATTAAACAATTTTACATGATAACAGAGAAAAGCAGTTGGCATGTATGTGGTAAAAGCTCATGTCATTCATTACCAGCCCAACAACCTGGCATTTCTTTTCTCTAATTGTAATTCTTTTTCATACAGCAGTCAAGTTAAAAAATTATTTAAGTGTGTTATCTTTTCCTTTTCTCTCTCTCTCTTTCTCTCTCTCTCTTTTTTTTTTTTTTTTTTTTTTTTTTTAAGTCCAGGACTTAATTCTGTGTCATTATTCACCTTATAAGGGAGTAAAAACACACTTCCTATCCCTGCAGACTGTCTGGACTTCTGGTCCAGAGAAAACAAAATGCTCCTTCAGTATTTCCCTGGCCAACTAGTAGGCAGAGCATGTCCAAAAGCAGAATGATTGAGAAGTTCAAGTAGAGTAAATGGGTAGATATACTGCTGGTACAGACCAGCAAAATTTCATTGTCATCTGAGAGAGCTCATCAGGGAGAGTTTGCCCAGTGCCTTTTTCTCAGGGCTTTTGCCTGTTAGAAGAATGTGGTTAATTTGTTATAACTTTATTTTTGTCACCTCTTCTAGTTAGCTGTATTCTGTGAAGTTCTTACAATGCAGCAGTCTGGCTATGTTATGCTGATGGACTACCTGCAAAACAACTTTCGAGAGCAGCAATATAAGTTCTTTGGGCAAGTGTTTTCCTCGTACACTGGACAAGAAGAAATTCATGAAGCAGGTATTTACTGAATAGTCATTCCTCTCTTCACAGGTTGAAAGACAATTTTCAGTAAAAGATTCACTGAGTATGAAAATACTCATTTTAAATTGTGTAGAAAGTAGTACACTATTATTATTCAGAAATGTATCACTTCAGAGAAAAAAAACTATCATAAAACATGTCAGATTAAATGGAGTGTAAAATTAAATGCTTGTCTCAACCAAACATTCAGTGAAGATCACATCAGTTCAAGCTTCCTTGCACTGCCCTTTTAACGCATTTCAGACCTAAACAAAGCTGCCTTTTCAGGGATTTCAAGAGGATTTTGTTTTACAAACCCATTTGATTCTTAGTTGTGTAATGTGGATGCTTTTTCAACAGAAGCTGGATTGAAGTCACCAAATTCATTTCATGCAGGCTACTGAGAAAGTGATAAATGGAGAGAATCCCAAAAGCCAGATTCTGGTCTCTTTTTTACCTAAAATTCCAGCAGGGGAATAGATCTCCCGCTTCCCATGAATCCATGAATTGTATTTTGCTGCTTTGAGACTTGAAAAGAAAAAAAAATAAAAAATAAAAAATCTAGTTGAATATCTCTGACTTCAGACTAGATGAGACTCAAAAACTTTCTTTCTTGTAGTCTCGTTGCTCAGGTTTTCAAAACCTTAATATCAGAGCAGAAGTCTTTCATTAAATTGATACATGACCTCCTGGCTTTTCCCGGGCTCTCAAGAGGGAAATGGGAGTAGTTAGGACCAAAGTACCTAAGTGTTACTATGAGTGTCTAGAAAAGGAAGGGAGCAGCACAGACAAGATAACAGATGAAAAGGCATTTGAAGAAAAGCAAGAGACACCAGCTTGGGAAGGAATCAGTGTGCAGATAATGTGCAAATAATGTGCAGATGACTGTCATCCAGGAATACTGTTGGTCACTGCTGAAAGGAACAAGACAAACATCAAAAGAATGAAAACAAAAGGGAGAAAAGCCTGTCTTCGAAGAACATAGTTGGAAGAACAACACAAAATAAAATAAACAAAATATTGAAGACTCCAAACTTTCAGCTTTAAAAGTTTTATAATATCTAATTAACCTTACAATAGTCTAAGATTTCAGAATCAGATTCACTCATAGACAAATGAGGAAGGGAGGAAAAAAGAGCAGAGAAAAAGTTTGTAATTTGAATTTGTATCAGGGGGAAACTTGGTACTTATATTACAAAAAAAAAAAAAAAAAAAAAAAATGCTTGGAGAGTTAATTTAAACACTTACCAAGACACGAATATTTGATTCAGTCATTAAAAAAAAAAAAAAAAAAGTTTGTTTTTTTCTGCCTTATTGCTCAGAATTGAGAAGGGAATCATCTTTTCTGGTCTAATGATTTACTTATGCCATCTGGTGGAAATGAGCTGGCATGACTAGTTTCAGTAGTGGAAAGAAATGTATGCAACTTGAAAAATTATTTATATTTTTAAATTTGCTATTTAATTACTTCAATTAAAATAATTCAGTATAATGAATAAAATGGTATGTCCAATACACTGCATGGTGGTTTCAAAGCCCGGTAAGCAGCTATACAATTCAAACTAAATTACAGACTAATACTGCTTCTACTGTTAGCTTACACACGCACGCACACAAAATGCTGCATATCTTCCATTAAGTAACTCCGACTAGAGTTCTCAGAACGTCCCACCTGCATACAAAGTGGAAGAAATTTGGTTTTCAAAACATTGTGTTTTGAGTGCCCTCCTGTGTTCAAGTGGTGAATTGCAAAGTTAGTTGAAAGAATTTTCTTCCTTCCAAAATGCAGTATCATGGTGTTTGCTTCCTTTAAGAGAGCTCCAAAAAACCTACATCTCTTGCTTTCTTAATTAGTTAGAGTGTTTCTTTTACTTGCTTTTTGCTAGATGCTCACAGTTGTTTTTAAACATATTCTTAGATTTGAAAAATATTTCCTCATTTATTCCAAATAGGGAATTACTACGAAATTACTCATACAAAAGTCGTTAAAATTTTCTAATAAAAATATATCCACCCTCAAATTTTAATATGCAAAATTTAATTAAATTGTAAACTTCGTGTACTTTGATCAGTGATTTTGACTAGTTTAATAGATGAAATAGAGCAATATAAATGGGGTAATAAAAGAAGCAATAGAGTGAATAATATTCTTTCTCAACATACATTAAAGCACATAGAAAAGGAAATTCAGTACAGTCAAAAAGAAATTCCAAAAGCTAGGGGAGAGGCACAAATTCAGGCTCAGCAACCAAAATGCTTAAAACATGCAGTTTCAATCTTGGCTCTCATTCCAAGATACCTACTTGCTATGGTGTCAAGTTGGGAGCCAAAAATTAGTGAACACTTTTTATAGCCACTTCCATTCATCAGTTCTGTGTCTAACACCAGCATATGGGATGATGAGACCGAGGAAGGCAAACAGTTTTCAGCCCAAAAACAAGCAGCCATGAACAATGCAGCTGTATACTGTTTTGCTTTAATTTTTCATGTATCACAGTCTATTACTCATTCTTCAGTGATCTTGTGCTAAATAATTTACATTTTCTGCTAATTTAGTCACACAGGTTAATGTATCTTGACCTTGCATAATATTTTTAATCTACACACAGGTATTTGGGTGATTTAAATAACAAATGACAGAATCTCAGTAATTTCTAGCAAGCTGGTAATCAGTACATGTGTACATCTAGAAATGTATTGGAAGATTCAGCTTACTTGAATAAGATGAAAAATGTATTGGAAGAGAAAAGAAGAGAAAGACTGGAAGATGTGCAATAGTAGCTGCCTAGTCAGATTTTGCCTGGAGAGCAAGGTCCAGGCTCACCAAGAAGGTGTTCATGGGACAGGCCCAGGACTTCACCAAGCTGGGATATCCAGAGCAACGCCCAGGACATAGTAATGGGAGCAGGCTGAAAAAGTCTGGAGAGCATTCCCACTTTGCCAAACCCAAGCTGCCTCATACCTCCTCCTCCCCACTTCTTTCAACATCCTTTGCTACTTATACATGGTTTTCAAGCTAAAGTAAGGCAAAGGATGTTCTCATTGGATGATGGTGTGAAAGGACAAGGGATATAGACCAGATTCAGGCCTTTTGGTTATGTTGCATCCAAAAAAACAAACAAACAACCTGTTGGTGCCTCTTACTGCACTTCTACAGTTGATGTTTAAGTGATGAAATATGAAATCATTGCCAGCTAATCCAATAGGTTCTTTTCCCTCCCAATATGCCTTTTGACTCTTCTATAAAAAAGATTAAAACACCCTTGAGAGGAAATTCAAGTATGATACATTTACATATAATCTTTAAAACAACATTAAAAAACAAACAAACTAACAAAAAAAAAAAACAGCTGGTGGGAGAGCTCGTCTAATGATAATAGGAACTGGATACAAATCTTTCTCAAAATAGAGTATTAAAAAGTGGGGGAAAAGAGGTCTCAGTCCCCAAATTAACAAGCTTTTGAAAAACTAGTTTTCCAACTCTGTTTCTTTTAATAGTGCATGACACCTCACATATTTTAGTAGAAAGCTAAAAATGAGACACTTCAAAGACTTGCACTAATTTTGACAGGAGGTGCATCAAGATTTTATTAGAGTAATTTATACTGTTTAATAACACACTCCTTCTTTTCTTTCTTTCAGTTTGCAGCTCAGAACCTGAAAATGTCCAGTCTGATCCAAAGAATTATACTAGTCTTCTGGTTACGTGGGAAAGACCTCGGGTTGTGTATGATACCATGATTGAGAAATTTGCCGTCTTTTATCAACAACTGGATGGAGAAGACCAGACTAAGCATGAATTTCTGACAGATGGGTATCAGGACTTGGTAACTGTAAACTCTTCAAGTTTCATACAAAATGGTGATGGCAAAGCTCTTGTTAATTATCTTAAAGGATTAAATGGTAGCTGGGAACTGATTCAGTAAAAAATATATACATATATATCTTTGGCTACATCTTAGAGAAGCTGTACTTCATTCTTTGGCTGTGATGCCACAGAGGTGATTAAACAAACAAACAAAACTCTTTAGACCATAAACAGAGAAAGTGTTTGCAGATTGGTGTTCTGATTTACCTGTAGTATCACCAAAATGTTATGACCGTGTCAAACTCAGAGCTTCTTAGCCATAAAACCTAGAGCTCCTTAGACAGTCAATTAATAGTGATCTGTACTTCATTGCTTAGTGATCTGAAAAGAATGACCTACACAAGCAGCTAATGAGAATCAGTACTATCATACTGCTATAAGTATTAAGTTAGTGATTTACAGCTTTGTGGTATTTCATGTGTGTGATCTGTTCCTGTCAGTCTCTTCAAAGACTCATAAGCTTATCACAGGTAATGTTGCCTAAACTGATTACCTAAAGTAGTATTCTTCATTACATAAGTATGCAGTTTGGCATCCTCCATTTAAAAATTCACAAGAATTTCTTTTCAAAGTTGCCTGAAAAGTTTTTGTGACAATAAAATGTAAAAAGCTTATATTAGAGTCCTAAAAGAAAGGACCTTTATGCTTTGTATGAAAAGTGTGTTATGAAAAAAATATTAACATTTCCAGATATTTGATACATCTTTGCAAGTAAATGATTACATGTGGTTTTTCTTTTAGGGGGCTATTCTAAATAACCTGCTGCCCAATACAAGTTATGTTCTTCAGATAGTTGCTGTTTGTTCTAATGGGCTGTATGGGAAACACAGTGACCAAGTCATTGTTGATATGCCTTTAGAGGACCAAGGTAAGTGTTCTTTTGAGCTTAGTGATCACTTCGAGCTGAAAATCTGCACTTGGTGAAGTAGTTTGTTTGCAAACCAGTTAAAATGTGCAACTGTCAAAATATGCTAAAATGAAATTTCAAAATCACTGCTGTTAACCTTCAGCTTGTTCTTTGCTACTGATATTTTATCATGATATAATTCCCCATTCCTTGTAAACATTACCTATGAAAGATTGCATGTTAATGTTTTTAACTCTAAAAATATTCTGAAAAACACCTACCTTATTTCAAATCTCACAAGTGTATTTTTTTAGGAATATGACGTAGAGAATAAAGCCATGTTTGGTATTATTTCTCTATGGATCAATCGTCCTCCTGACTCCCAAAATCCAACCACATTGCCAAAGTGTTAAGGAAACAAGTAATAGAAACCCAAAGTATGACATAAATCCATATCAATTGATTTTGAAATTTGATTACTTATGATTACTTGGAGTTTGATTTCAAAGCACTTGCGGTGATGGAATTCCCTTGCTTCTTAATGTTGCCTCGCAAAAAATCAAAAGGCCTAACAAACAAATCTTACTGATTGCACAACCAGATTTACCTCTTCTATGCCTGCTGGTAAATATGAAATAATGTGAAACTATAGCATGGAGCTTGATCTTGTCCTTAATAATTCTTTACATTCTGTGGAAGTTTCAGCATCAGAATTCACCCTGTGAATTAAGAAACCTATAACTGATCATAGGAACAAACAAAACCTTTCTGACCATGTAACAAACCACTTTTTTTTTTTTTTTTTTTTTTTCAATATAAGGACCCAGATTCTGGTTGTTTATTTGTAGACTGTGTAAGTTCAGTTTTACACTTAGTTAAGTCTGTTTAGCTACAGCACAGTCTTTAGCAATGTTGTGATGTACTTGGGAAACCAGGTTAGCTTTTCATTTTGGGGGAACACCATTCCTTTGCACCGAGAAGGAAAATGAGTCTTGATAACATTTTCTGCATGAATAGTGAATTAATAATTGTAATAGGCAATAATGACATTGCCAGAAGGAGGTAGAGGTAGATTCAGATATAGTACGTATAATGTTTCTATAAACGTCTACCTTGTCTTTCAAACACAATGTATTAAGAAAAATTTTTGGACTCTTATGCTAATATCTATAAGAATTTTCATATTTCTCTTTGGTCCACAAGAAGGTTCTGACATTTCACTTTTCTGTTTATTTCTATCTGCCTTTTAGTCCCTATATCTCCCCAATTCCTCTCCAAAATTTGCTTATCCTATGTTTGAAATTTTTTTTCAGATGAGATTTCATTTACACAGAAGAGATTTCATTTACACAATCCCACATCCATTTCTGCATGGAGCGATAAATAAATAGTTCAGTGTTGTCATTATTAAACAATAGCAAAGTCAACAACTACAGTTGGCACAGTGCTGCCAACACAGCTTCAAAAGCTAAGAAAAACAAAAATCCAGTGTAGGTAATATCCACAGGATAATTCACCCTACTACTATCATTGTATCCCTGCTGTAGATCTATCAATCAGACCTGGCTGCATACCACCCTGTAATGTGCCATGACTCCCTTTGGAAGGAAATGCAGATGCACAGGCAGGCAGGGAGACAAGATCTGGGACTGGGATTCCAGCACTGCACAGCACACCTGGGGTGCAGGCAAATGTTGCTGGAGACCAAGCCCAGCAAGAGGCTGGTGGGGTGTCTGGCATTCTGCAGCTGCACAGCAGTGTAGATTTGAGCCCTGCATCATTGCTGTGCTTCTGCTGAGGGCAGCAGTGGGTTTGTGTTCATGGCAGTAGAAGGAAAAGTGCCTTGCTTTGGAGATACACTTCACCTCCAGCATCTCTTCAGAATTTCTCTGACATTTGTCTGATAAGAGATTTTGGTGCAATAAATGTTATATTTAGCAGTTCTGAGTGAAGATCTGATATTCTCCTGCCTATAAAAATAAATTTTTACACTAATTTATTTTTATTAAAGAAAGAGCAAGTATGGCGCAAGGATTCCAAAGTGGAAAAATAATGTAAAGATGTATCTATCTGCAGTATGAAAGTATAAACAGGTTAGCGTAACTGGAAAATGTTATTTTTGTGTTTTCTTCCATTTAAACATTTAAATATGTCTCCTTAACGTGCATTGAAGAAAAATGAATGTATGCAAGCTTTCTTATCCCAAATTTTCTTTTTTTTTTTTTTTTTCAAAATAAATAATTGTAAAGAGGATAATTAAACATTACACAAATCAGAACTATATAAACACCTGGTTGTTGGTTGTTTTTTTTTTTTTTCAAATTTCAGACAGCTCTGAAAATCTGTAACAGTTTCAGGTCTGCTTAAGGTGTTTAATTTGCAAGAGCTTCAAAATTGAGGGAGATTATTTCAGATTAAATAAGTCTTTCAAGGATATTGTAAGTTAAAAAAAAAAAAAAAAAAAAAAGAGAGAGAGAGAGAGAGAGAGAGAGAGGGAAAGGGGGGAGTTTATAATTTAAAACAAAATACTAAAATGAATATTCTACATGATTCATAAAAGCTATTACTTTGTGATGCTTCCTAGCTGACACTGACACAAAGTTGACACTTCAACAGTGGTATATCTGAAGTGTTAAATGAGGAATGTTCAGGTAAAAATCCTTCCCATATAATTAGTATGATTGATAGGGGTGTGCATTGCTCTACAGATATTTATAAATACTATCTTAGCTCTGGATATAATTTTAAAATGCAAATAAATAAATAAATGAAAACTTCCATTCATTTCTAATATTAATGTGTATTTACATACTTATGTTTACTAATTATTTACATCTGAATTAACTGCTGTAAATATAGCAAATATTTTCATATTTAATATCACAAATATGAAACAACAGATATGAAAATGTAATATCTTATGAGAAAGATTTGTTCAGAGCTACTTGATGATTACAACTATAACATCAATTGGTTTTGTGATCTGCTTTATAGATCTTGAGGCAAAAGGGGATTTCTTGGAGCTCCTGCTTGTGAATTTATGAAAGAAAAGTTATCTTCACCATGAAGACATGAAATAAAATTGACTCACATAAAGCAATAAACTAAAGTTTCATATTCAAGAATTACTGAGTAAGCCAGTTTAATTAAGGTGAAAACCACTGCAGTCACCTCCAGATCAATTAATCTTCACATTAAAAGTTAAAAAGGCATGAGACATGTGGAAGTATTAGGTGGGCCCTTTTCCGGAAAGAATTCAGCCCTTGGAGTGGCCACTCTTAAAGAGGGAAGTTTCAGTACACGACCTGGTGTTCAGAAAACTCACGTTGTTTTAGCCTTCTCCTTCTGAGATGCTTGCAAGGGGAGAGTGTTTCTCATGCCTTCTCTGCACTCTGTGTGTAAACTAAGGTTCTCCTTGCCAGTGCTTTCTAATAGGAATGACCTCTTTTGACTCTCTGTCATCCTCTGTCCCCCCTGTTGATTTCTAAAATCATTTTAATTTGTGGAATCAGGCCTCAGGATCTCTGATATGACATCCCACATATGATCATATTTGAGACTTCTGCACGTTGTTTTATTCCTAAACTGTTCAGGCGGCAGCATTTCAGCTTGTGATAAAGTGTGCATGCACAGGTGATTTTTTTCCAATCTGTTTCCAATTAGTGAAAGCCAGTAGCTGCCCTACCTGATGTACCTGCCCAGCCTCCATTAAAAGTAAAGTAAATCATATACATAGTGCTTAATCAGCTTTGATGAAAGTCCAATTTTTACTTACCAATTTTTCGTTTGTTATTAGAACTGGATTTTTGAATATCTGAATGTGTGCTTTGACTCTCTAGATAACATCTGTATAGCTCTGAAAGTTCTGCAGTAGTTGATTGTGTCATAATACCAGTGGTATTTAATTGCTTTAACTGACACAGGACACAAAAATAATATATCTCTCCTCTCATCTTCTTGTGTGGAGGAGACATTGGTTGGGATTTATCAAAAAAAAAAAAACACAACATGCTGGGATATTGCTTTTAAAACTGATGGCAGCTCATAAGGTCAAATGATGCTTTCTTTGTGAGGGTCTAACTATGATATTTCTTTGTAACATTGTCTTTGTGAGTGATTTATGTCCTAAAAACACTAAGCATATACTCAGTTGTTTCACTTGAGGGTACTTTTTTCTAATGTTGTACTGATTACTGTAGATATCTGAAAGCTAATTTAAACAAAAGACACAGGCTTCACATTTTTCTTACTGTGAAATTTATTACATAAGACAGTACAGAAGTTTATGGTGTGTGTGTTATTCTACACTTACAAATCAGAAGTTTTTTAAAGATTTTCATTGAGTTTAAATGTAGGAATGTTTCCTATTTCTGTCTTTTTTATCATTTCTTCATCTGTCATTAAAATGCATTATTATATAAAAAATACATCTTCAAAACTTTCTAAACTAAAGATTTAACTATTTAAAATGTAAGCTCTAGAAAAAGCAATATGTGGTTCCAGAATAAATAAACAAATTTGTTTATCAACCTATATTAATGGTTGTTTTTTCGGGGGGCGATTCTTCTGATTAGTTGGAGGATGTTAGTACATTTCTATAATATGCTGCAAAACAAAAAACTCAGCATCAGGGTTAACAGAGTTTCAGTAAGTTTGTGTCTCTAAGGCTTTTGGCATTTTTATGACCAAGTGAAATTAAATGCCTTGGTAAAATGGTAGAAAATTGAGTGTTTTTAAATTATATAGTATATACATATATATATAAATATATATGTTTATGTTAATGTCTCTCCATAGAAGCAACAGCAAGAAACTATAGAGTCCTGCTTCTGGAATTAGAGGGCACATATCCATATTGTATAATTCTGGCACAATTAATACGTTTTATTTTTTCTGATTGTCTGATTAGAGATCAGCTCAAGACTAGTGACCACAGAATGAATAGGTAGTATTTCTCTGTACTTTTATTTTTCAAGAGAAGTCTCTTGAGTTCATAATATATGATATGGGTCTACTGTAGAAAGACTTTTCAAATTAATGTCTTTATGATGTTTGATTTCTATCATTGAGAAGCCAGGGAATATCATTATCTCTCCTCCATCCCTTCCTCCCCTCCGCTCCCCTCCCTACCCTACCCCGGAGCCTCCTAGGCTTCCAGGAGTCAGAGGTAAGATAATTTTTCTCTATATCATTAATAAAAGGTTAATTCATTACCAATTACCAAGCACTTGGTAATATATAAAAAGTTAGTTATTGAAAAACCAATTTATGAAACTTTGTGCAGGTCAGTCAACGTGTTTTTAAGTTCTAGAATCTACTAATAAAATAGACCTTGTTTGTGTAATAAACTTTATCTAATTTTATGTTGCATATAATATGTGCCTCAGTGTGTTTGGAAATGTAGATATGGACAGACTGCAGACAATACAAATTATGTCTGTCTGACTTTGCAGAGATAAGAAGTATAACTATGGTATCTTTATACTAGAGTACTGAGGACAACTCCATTTGGGAATGACAGAGGAGATGTAGACAATTCTGTGGGATGTTGTTGTTAGAATCACTTCCCAGGCTGAGAGACTGGCATTTTCACTCAGTGTAAATCAAATTCAGAATCCATGTTAGCACTGATGAATGGACAGGGCACTACAACATTGCTTAAGAGAAGAAGAACTAAAAGAGAAAGAAAGACTAAGAAAGGGAATTGTGGCTTTCTGAAGATAAAGGGAGCAGTAGAATGAGTTCACACTGTGGAAAGGGATGAGTGAGATTTCATTCACTCAAGGCCATGCCAGTTTGATTTGAAAGTTTCTTCTACCTGCTTTGAAGGCCTCTCTTTCTGACCACTATCACAAACATAATACTGGTTTTGGTCAAAAAGACAGTGAGAAAGAGGTGAAAGACTACCTCTATTCATTAGAAGGAAGGATTTTCACATGGATTCTTGCTTGACCCCAGAAGCTTTAGAGTATCTCTTGAACAGTGCCCAGTACCTGGATGATATCATCCATATCTTTCTGGAATGTGGTACAACTGTGTTCTGTTTCTTACATTGTAGTGGAGAACAAGTTTGAAGACCTTAACCACTGGAGCCATGACTGTAATAACGGATGGGTCTGTTTAGTCTGCCCTGACAGAGGTGGAGGACAAGTGGTGAATATGATGTCTATGGCTTGCAATAGTACATAACTCCAAGCGTGAGTGCACAAATGAGGAATTTTCTGTACAAAAATTATAGAACAGATCATTTTACAAGAAATATATTTGGAACTTGCAGAGTAAACGTAGAGAAATGCTTTATTCCCAGACTGACTTTTCTCTTTACTGTATTTCAGCATTCAACTGTGGTTTTCTCATGGACAACATTCTCATAAACTTAGACGTGTTTCCACAGTGCATATTCAACATATAATTGCAGTATCAAATTAGGGCCAGTCAGGACTATTGTAACTGAAGCCTCTGGCCTGGATGAGTTCTGTTACCCTTAGAGCTAGGAAGCTAGGTCCATTCTTCAAACACAAATCTCAATAAATTCAGACTGAATCTCAATAAATTCATTAACTAATCAATCTGGGTCCTTGTGGAGTCAATAATTTTGTGAATTTAAAATGTTGGGTGATATGGTTTATATTTTTCTTTTATAGAGGCTGACCTTCATTCCTGAACTGAATGAAACTGAAGAATATGAGGTATAACATTCATTTCCTTTTGAAAGAGTATTTCAAAGTAATCCACACATTTCAATAAAATGAAATAGATGTTTTGTGAAAATTTACAGACATATGTCACCAACTGAATATATTTTCTGCATTATGCATACATACATATGTATTGCATATAGCACCTTCTCTTTCAGCTGTATTTTTCCATAGATGACTTTAGAGATATCTCGTTATCTAAACACTTCTGTGGAGCTGGAGATATATGGAGAAGTAAGGGAAATTACAGGATCTAGTTTGCACCGCCTAAATATTTTTGAAAATGAGACATCAGGTTACTCTTACCTCTGAGTGAAGCGATGACAAAAATTGTTCATTTAGAAGATCGAAGTTGTAATTCAGTATTAAGCTTTTTAGAGTTGTTTAAAGAGAAATCTGACTTGGTCTTACTTATAACAGGAAAGTCTTGTAAGGTGGTAAACTAAAGTAAGGGAGGAAGGCACTTGTGCTCAAGAATAAGATTTGTGTCGTGCGCCACTCTGTGTGAGTTTAACAGCTATCATTCCAAATAATGAAATTTCAAAATTTTTGGAGGGTCAGTTTGCCCTTACTGCTTGAACTCAAGTTAGAGATTAAAGTTTATAGTATAACTATTTCACATAATTTTAGATGTTTTTATTGATACCCTCTTCGGACTTTATTAAAATAGTGCTTAAGGACGTGGTTTAGTGGTAGACTTGGCAGTTCTAGGTTAATGGTTGGATTTGATGACTCTAGAGGTCTTTTCCAATCTAAATACTTCTGTGATTCTATGATCTACATATTTTGGTAACTAGGTTTCTTGCATTCTAGCAAGGAAAGAGATGTAAATATCACAATTAAATTATTAAAATAGATCAATGCAGATTTACAAGTTGGGCCTTCAGTAAGATCTACATAAGTGTCAAGCAATCCCTCAGGAATTTTTATTTTACTGTTTCAATTTCTGACCACAGTATTCTCAACTGTGTGACAAGTACCTTGTTAGTTAATTGGAGAGATAGTTCGTACATTGGAATGAAATTCAAACCTGAGAGTCATGTCTGAGGTCCCCTGTGTGGTGTGAGTGCAGTATATATTCCTAAAACAAAAAAAGGGGACTGCTGTGTGAAACACAGCTCTTGTCTTGTCTAGTGGTTAAAGACTGAATAAACTTATATGTTCAGTCTATTTTATTCAGTCTCTAGTAAGACTGAATAAAAGTTAACTGTCCTATCAGTTGTGTGTCCCAGTTAATAGTTTGCTCATTCATGTTTCATTTGGGGCACCTTACTTCCCAGACCCTTCACTTTGCATTCATCTCCCTGCAGTGCCTTTCTCACTTCAGTGCAGGAATGGGACATCAACTCAGACTAAACTGTAGTGGAAACAAAGGGTTTCTCAGACTGAGAATTGCATCCCAGTCTCCTATTTTCAGAGTGTTCTCAACATTATGGTCTTGATATAAAAACAGTTGGGAATTACCACCACATCATCAAGCTGTATCTTCAAAAGAAAAACAGTTTTGATTGTATTTGGAGAGCAACTTTTTGGCATGGGCAGATAGTGATAGGACAAGAAGGCATGCTTTTAAACTGAAAGAGGGGAGATTTGAATTAGATATTAGGAGGAAATCTTTACTATGAAGGTGCTGAGGACACTGGGAACAGGTTGCCCAGAGAAGTTGTGGATGCCCCATTCCTGGAGGTGCTCAAGGCCAGGTTGGATGGGGCTTTGGGCTGCCTGGTCTAGTGGGTGACATCCCTGCCCTTGGCAGGGGAGTTGAAACTATATGATCTTTCAGGTCCCTTTCAACCCAAAGCCATTCTCTGATTCTATTATTCTGTTCTGCGAGATTTTATGTCCTGATGGTGGTCTATTAGCCATAAGTGTGCCTATCAAGTCAATGGAAAGAGTTTGTGGTCCTTGTACAGAGCTGTGCTGCACATTTTGCAGTGTTTGTGTGTTGATCAAGCTGTGCTTGATCAAGCTGTGCTTGATCAAAATTCCTTCCTGAGCAATTTAGATGAATGTACTCTACAGTTTTGGATATGGGTCAGGGGAAAGCTTGGGGACAAGGACAGGATTTGAACTTTGGTCCTCAAGGACCACCTAGATCCTGATTACATTATTTATTTATTTTGGATCTGGTCTTACAAGTCAAAAAACCTGATGTAGACTTTTTAACAGATATCATTATTTGTGTTCAGCAAACAAAGGATCATAACAAGGACTAGATAGAGTCACTCACAAGACTTGTGAAACTTTTACACAATAAAGTTTTGCTCCTGGTCTAGGAAACTATGATGATATTCTGTTTATTAGGACAGTTTAATCAATAAATAGAAATTAATGCAAATTCTCCAGGATATTCTGATAGCAAAATCCTTTTCATAATGTGTACTGCATGTACAATTGCATTTTATTAGAAAGGTGTAGAACTTTCTGAGTAATAAATATAAATAAATAAGTGTTTTTTATTCTCTCAGAATAAAAGTAACACATCATGTCCAGAAGATGTGCGCAGGATTTTTTTATTTGTCTTTCAAATAAATAATATTCTCAAGTGAAGAGGATACCTAATCTTACAACTATATGTTTTGTTTTAAGATCAGCAATCTTCTGAAAGGTTGTCAGTTGTCTTGCACCTCTGTTTTTATGGAGCCAGAGAAATATATTATTGAAGTTTTGGCTTTTGTTTGTGTACAGTGTCTATAACACTTAATTGTCTTCGGCTATGATATTTTTTCAAAGGATGAAGTTGATGAAAAGGAAACAGAGGTGGATGAAGAAATTGCAATGATTCCTAGCACGACAGTGCAATAAACCAATAAGGAGGAAAGATTTCCAGGTGACTACATCCAGCTACAGTCAAGAAAACATGGGAACTAAACCTAATGATGCCTAAAAGAACTAGATACTTAACACAAAGAAGAAGAATTGAATGGTAAGGATGATGTTTCAAAGCAGTTTATTATCCTACTTCTCCACCTGTTAGTGAAATTTCTGAAGAAGAGGAAGATCCTTTTTTGGAATCCCCGAACAATTACTGGAGTTCCTCCTCAACTCATTGACTCCACCAAAGGCCATAGAAGAAGAATACATATACCTTTCTTCAGGCACTGAACCAACCAGAATAACAACTACTGGCCATAGCAATGACGATTTCTTATTGCCTCCTTTTAAACATGATCAGGAATCTTGATGACTTTTGGAATTCCATTCTTTACCACTTCTTCAGCACAGCCGGTTAGAGAGGAGACTTCCCAAGAAGACATCCTTCCTTCAGGAAGCCAGCTATAAGCATGCAGGATGTTCTTTCCCAGGGCTCCATTAAATACATTTCAGGAAGTGTAGCATCCTCAAGCTCTGATGAACCTCCAAAGCATACATCTGCTGCTGATGGAAATATGTGGTTTCATAACACTACAGATCTAACAACTCAGTCTGTTGGTACATCGGATAGCAGGCAATTGTCTCAGACCAGTTACACTGAGGCTTATGTAGAGGAATTAAAGCCAGCTACAGTGCCCTATTCAAGCAGCCCCAGTGATTTTCACAAGACACTTCAGATGCGGATTTAGAATTGCCACATTATCCTACCCTTTGCTTTCTCCTCTGCTCGAATTATCACCTCACTCTGTCTCTTCAAGCTCTGGAGAATATGGTTTGCTTCTGCTGCCAGTGAGGGTACTCTCTCAGACAACTCAGCCAGTCTCTAATGGTGAGATACCTCTTCAACCTTCTACAGTAGTGAAGTGTTTCCTCTAGTCACCCCTTTATTGTTTGACTCTCAGATGCTCGACACTACCCCTGCTAATCAGATAGTGATGTGACCCTTGCATGCTACACCTGTATTTTCCCAGTGTGATGTGTCATTTGAACCCACCCTGTCTTCCTATGATGATGTACCCTTTGCTTACATTTTCCTCTGCTTCCTCCAGTAGTAAAATGTTTCAACGTCTGTACACAGTTTCTCGAATGTTTCCACAAAGTGCTACTCCAGCCGTTGCAAGTGATAATGGTGTCCCTGCATGCTTCTTTGACATTGGCAAGAGGGTGATACATTAATGCGGCCAAGCCTTGCTCAATTTCTGATGTGGTGTCACATCAGACTACTCATGCTGCTTCAGAGACACTGATATTTGGTCATAATAGAACTCACATATTTTCTGAAGTCGAACCATCCAGCAGTGATTTAATGTGCATGTACTATCTACAATGTCTGAACTTCCTTATGCTTTGTCTAGTAAATGTGGGCTCCCGTCCAAAGCTTTACTGTTTCTTAGACTCTGCAGAATTTGTGCATGATTCTGTTGACATATTTCGTCAGGATCATTTATTTAGCAGCTATAACAATGTACTGGTGCATAACCTTCCTCTGTAATATCACAAGCTGATACTTTGCTGCAGCCTACGCGCTCTCTGTCTAGTGATCTGGATTTGGTCTGAAGCATACTCTGGTAGTGAGTCCCTTTTGCCTGATACAGACACTTTGACCATACTTAACGTTTCTTCCTCTGATTCTGTAGATGAAATTACATATGAATCATCTGGGTTTAGTGATGTTAATAAGATGCTTCAAAAAGGTGATGTTGTGTATGGAGATGAGAAAGAACTGCAAATTTCTTCTTCTTTAAGAGAAATGGCTTCCAATGCTGAAAGTAAAGTGATACCTGAACCTTCTACATCTGTTTTTAATAATGATATAATTAAGCAGAATACGTCTCTGCAAGAAAGTCCACTTCCTGTTTCTAGCACAAAGGGAATCCTTCCAGTCTCTTTTGCTATTCCCACTACTAAGGTATTTGATCACGATATTAGTAAACTTACAGAAAATCACCTTTCTGTTCAGCCTTTGCATGTTACATCTTCAGCCTCTGATGACACTTTGCTTAAACCTATGCTTAGTGCAATCTCAGAACAAGCTATCTCTGCCCATGCTTATAGCAAAATGTTATCCTCAACTCAGCCGTACTTTTATGAGGCCTCAGCTGCATTAAATAATGAAGCTTTACTGAAATCCTCCTTCCAAACTTCTGGCGATGGCACTCTGTTTAACACAGCTGCAGTTGTGCCTAGTGATCCGATATTGGCTGAAAGCTCCAGGGTTTATAAAGATAGTTCTACATTTGACCAAATATTGCATCAAATGGCACCAGGTTCTGCTACAAATGAAACTATGTTGCCTTCTACATCTGCACCTTCTGTTGCTGATATGTTGTCCAACACTTTTAGTAAGCCCACAGCATCACTTCAAAGTTTATCTTATGCAAGTGAGGAATATGTTCCATCCAGCTTGTTTAACAGTGAAGATGTTCAGCAGGTTATGCCTTCATTGTACAGTAGTGATGTTTCGTTCCAGCTGACCAGTTTAGAAAATGCCTTTCCCCCCCAAGCAGCAAATGCAGTAACAACTCCTTTCCTAACTGCTGATACATTACCAAATGTAGCTACTCCTCCAGACAGTCATGTCTCTTCAAGTATTTTTGAACAAAGTGAGGCTGCCAGTGTCTCTTCAAGTTCTTCACTTGGTTTTGATCCTGTTCAAATGCCTGCAGTGGTTTCTGATTCTGATGTGTCTGTTCATCACACCTTTCCTTTACCAAATGTACATATTTCTGTTATGGCTGTTCCTCCCAAAAGTGAGAACCCTGTAACTTTGAATAAGTTGCTGGTTCCTTCTAGAGAATCATCTGGGTTGTCTCCCAGTATCACGTCCAGTACCGATATGTGGCCTTCTGTAGTTGAGGATGACTACGATGAATATGATGGCTTTCCCATAAGTAACTGTATATCATGCACTTCCCATAGAGAAGCTCAGGATATGGTAGTAGAGGAACAAAATGGAGAGGTAAACAATAACAAGGACCAGAGCAACCAAATTATAAGCTCGCATTCTGAGAAACCTGAAGAAGAAGAGAAAATTTCAACTGCTGCATCAGACAGTCATATAAACCATGCCACGGACAGACATAATTACACATCTGTACCAACTTTGCCAGCAAGTGTGATATCCAAGAAGCACAACAACCCTACAGTTTTGGAGAAGAGTATTCAAACTGCTAGTATCCCATTGCAAAACACATCAGAGTCTAAGTCTTGGGCTGTTTTTACAAGTGATGAAGAAAGTGGTTCTGGCCAAGGTACCTCAGATAGCCTTAATGATAATGAAACATCAACAGATTTCAGTTTTCCTGACCTTAACGAGAGAGAAACGGAAGGGGCAGTTGAAGCAGGTAACTCAGAATTAACTCCTGGATCATCACAGTCATCAGCCTCATCTGTAACTAGTGATCACTCATCAGTATTCAACATCTCTGAGGCAGGTTAGTTATGGATAAGTAATGCATACCATGGAAAGCTGCAAGGGGATACTTTTGTGCTGTAGAGAATGAGAAATACATATAATAAAAGGAGAACAGGGCCCATGGGTGTGATTAAGGAAGAACTGGGGAACAGGGGGTGCATGCTGAGCTGGCTAGCTAGCAAGTGCTATTTCTGGCTACTTAAAACAGCAACTGAACTACTCTTCAGAAGGGAGATTCCTGTTCTGCTTTTGAATAGACGTGTACCATCAGCAGCAGTTGGGTGATGCACTTAAAAAACAAATTTGTTTCAATGTTAATGATTTAATTTTAGTTTTAAGGTAGTAAAGGGATGTAAGTTTCTTATACAAAGACAAGTGCTGCCCATAAAAAAAGAGGAAACAATACCTTTCCCAGAAGAAACTTATCTCTGAGGTTCTGTTTTTAAATTATGACAGCACATTTTTGTCCTTGTGTTTTATTTTTTATTTTCAAAGGTGTATTGAACAAGGAAGAATATGTTTCAGTATGATTCTGATGGATCTTAACTCAAAAACATTCATTTTTATTCTGCATATGCCAACTTCAAATTTCAGTAAGATTCAGACTTTTTGTGTCAGTTTTGTGCAATTTCAAAACAATAGAGACAGGTTCTTCTGTACTTTTTTTTTTTTATACATTTAGTGTTATTTTCCTAATTAGGAGTTCCTAACTGAAGTCAGTGCGAGTTTTTGTGAACTGTGTCTGATAAGATCAGAAGGCAAAACTACACCTCACATAGATAAGAACTGCATGAATACAAAGCATTTCCTGTATTCTTAAAAATGTGTTGTTGAAAACTTGATCTATTCAGACACATAATTTGTATTGCCCCTTGTTAGAGTGCTGAAAATGTGAGAGTAAAATCAGAAAAAAAAATGTCTATGATTTGAGGGGGGGAAGGAGGAGGAAAAAAAAAAAAAAAGAACTTTTATTTTAGAAAATAAATTAAATAAATTGAGCTTAAGCATTCGTAGCATAAGCATTCATAGCATCTGTAGAGGGCAGTATCATCCAGCTAAATCCACCAAGAAACGGGCTCTGCAAAGCATATGAAATTTTAGGCCCAGTCCTACAAATACGCAGCAAAATCATGAGATGATACTACTCATGAACACGAGAATACTAATACAAAAAGGTGGTAAATTGACACTCTGTATAGTTGGGGCTAATATAATATGAAAAAGAGAAAGTAAGAAAAAAAAATGAAATAACATTAAAAATATGCTGAAATTATTATTAGTCCTAACAAGGTAGGCATCATAAAACTGAATCAATAAGTGGAAGGTGTCATTCAGTAGGTAAGTGGTTACCACACGGATCAAATACTTTTTTTTTATTATATCAGCAAAAGAACATTAATATTTCAAAAGCTCTATTGCAAATACAAATGAATGTTACCATAGGAGATTTATAGTTTACGTAATGGGTGTCATTGCTAATTAACAATGAGCTTGAACTATTACTAAGAGTAATGAAAAAAAGACTACATAAGAATAGAATAGTAGCACAATAGCCTTAAATTTTGTTTTCTAGATATTATTGAAAGATACCATACAGTATTTTTTCATGTACATATTTTTTTCTAACAAATTATGCCAGTATAGTCTTTTCAAACCTGAAAAATAAATGTGTGCATGTCTAACATGGTCTCTAGTAAATCAAATATACCTGAGAGGTTTTGTACACATTACAGTGAATTCAGCAAAAAATAATGAATTATCTTGTTTTGATTATTACAGCAAAACTGTTATTTAAATTTTTCCCACTCTGTAGTTGACTTTTATTCACACTTCTTCAGAACTAGGACTTTCTCCATGAGACCACTGTGGCTTTCTAAACTTTTCAACATCAATTGAAAAAAGATAAGATTAATTAATTTGAGGAATAATGTGTATAATCCAAGTATGTTGGGGAGCGTATTAGGGAGCAAGAAATCTGCTACAGACGAGACTGCCTTTTCAGCCACCATCATTGGAGTGATGGCCAAATGGGCAAGAAGCTCCTTGTTGCAGGAAATTGCCACTCTTCATTCCACATAGGAGAATAGGAATTCCACATAGGAGGACAGATTTTGTCATGCAGTTTGAAGGAACCCTGCCCTCACACAGATGAGGCTGGGTCTCACCCTATGAATTACTCCAGAATGGGATAAGCAAGTGTGAATGCTTCAGAGGGGTTGTATCCTGATCTCTCATACATATATTTAGTTTCCACTGAAATCAATAGAAAATACTGATTTTAGTCTACTCAGCAGAAACTGGAGGACAAACTTTCAGAAGCAACTTTTGCCTGCAATCACTTTACACATTGAGGATTTAAAAAGTAGTGAATAATTTAAACGTTTGAGCACTTTGAACTAAAACCAAGGAGATACCTGCAAGATTGAAGCCTAGACATCTTTGTATAGAAAGCTATAAAACTCAAGAAAACACAAGCCAAGTGCTGCCTGGAAATTTGGACTGTGTGAAGCTGTTTTTTGACATCCTCTTTAGGACATAGGCTTTTTTGTCGGTATTTTTTTCATATCTAACTCCATTCTCTTCTCCCCTTTGCTTGAAAGTTTTGCATTCACATAGAATTGGTCTTGAAATCCCAGTAGAGGGCAGCTGATTTGTAGACAGCAAAATTCTACTCCCATACAGAACATTCGCTGTATTAGGACTGCTCACTAAAGCAGAAAACTTGTAATTGTCTTAGAAAATCTAGAAAATTAGTTTAATTCTAAAAAGCATGAAAGCCATTATTTCTGTGTTTTAACTCACATAATCATCACAGATCACAGTAAGCTGCACAGATTTAAAAGAATCGGTTATTTTCTGTCTAAATTAAGTGCTTACTTATAAAGGGATGACCATAGTAAAGCCTACAGGATTGGTCTCATCCACCTTTATGGTCTCTTATTTTAATTAGCTTATAAAATACATAATTTTAACCTCAATGCAGATTCATTGTCCAAATATTTTGGTCTTCCAACTTTACAAGACTGACAGATACATGAAATCTAGACAATATCTAAACAATAATTGGATTCCCTGTAAAGATGGAGGTAGGAAATTTAATTCTTGTTGCAGTAGAAGAATACTGCAATTGAATTCAAAGGAAGTAGGATTTTTTTAATGTGTCTATAAGGCAGGTTACTAAATGGACATCGTATTAAAATACAGGAGTCTTAAGTGCAATAAAGAAATCATGTAGAGATTTTCTATTGTAAAAAATAAAAATAAAAAATCACATTTCATTATTAGTCAAAGAGAAATGATTTGCAATACATGAGTAACAGATTAATACCAAAGTGTTCTTTATATATTCAGATCCCTTAACTCATTTGACTTTCAGCTAATAAACAGATGAAAATAAAAAACTTTCTTCTCCTATATTTTAACAACCATCTGCTATTTTTACAAAGAGAAGTCTCCACTGCTGGAAGGCTGAGTCACAAAAGCTTGAACACTTTGCTTTGCCCTCTGTCTGCTTATTTTCTGTAAGCTGGTTTGCAAATGTATACATTATCAGCGGTGCATAGTAAAAATAAATAAATAAAAATAAAAAAATTAAAAAAGGTAAGTGATAATAAGTAGGCTCATTATAAGACACATTCACTCATGCTGTGCGTTTTTCATAATTTAAACATGAACTGTTTCAATTTTCTCTGACTGCAGAGGCAAGTAATAGTAGCCATGAGTCTCGTATCGGTCTAGCTGAGAGTCTGGAATCAGAGAAGAAGACAGTTATACCACTTGTGGTCGTATCAGCCCTGACTTTTATCTGTCTAGTGATTCTTGTGGGTATTCTCATATACTGGAGGTAAGTTGTTGGTTGTTGTTGTTTTGTTGTTTTACTTTTTTTCCAGTTCTAAAGAGCTCTGATTTGAAAACTGCAATTGATGTTACTGAGCTGCTTTACTGGAGGGAGACTGGATCTTGTCTCTCTGCGTCTTTGTATTACTCCCAAAGTGAGCAATGAATAGAGCTGCAGTGACATAAAGTAACAAGGTGATCTCTTTCCAAAATGCTCAGTTACAATTCTTTCTGGTTTCAGAGTGTTAAACCATTGCAAATACTTTATTTTCATTTTGAGAGATTTTAGTTAACAATTACTTTGATTATTAATGCCTGGAAACCAACTGAGTTAACAGAGCACTGAGAAGAACAGGAGGAAGAAGAAAAATAAAGAGCATGATATGGGTTTGTTTCCTATGTTCCCAATTTCCCAATTGTATAACTGTTAAAAAAAAAAAAAAAAAAAAAGAGGTAGTTATCAATTGGTAGTTATCAATTTAAGACAAGAATTTATGGTCCTCAACAGGACCATATGAATAAGTAATTGATAAAGGACTGAAGGAATGTAGGAGCATACTGTAGCTGGCATTGTATGCAAGATAGAAATGGGATAGCTTGTAAATATTTTAAAATCATTTCCTGGGTAGCTTATATCATGTTCAGTAATTAAAGATGTTTCCTATGTGCACATTTGCTCAGGTTCCCTCATTGATATGTTTCTCTGTGACTTGATAAATTGATAATAAGAAAAAAACAGATAGGCTAAAGAAAAGTGATAGATATACAAGAAATCCAGAATAGATAACCACTGAGGGCAAAAGACTGTGTCTATTCTGTGAAACAAGGTGGACCAGAATTTTTCTCCAGTCCTGTGGCCAACTGGCATGGCACAGGTCACTTCGGTACAGCCAAAGTCTCTTCTTTCACTGGGGGAAAAATGAGGTGGATGCATTCAGATCACGTACCAGGGATGGTCCCTGGGCCTAACCTGTCTCTGAGTCAAGCATTGTGTGCAATAGTGCAAGGTGGCCTAAGCTACAAGCATACGAGGAATCTTGTTAGCAATGTGACAGTATGTGGCAATGCTCAAACTTTTGACTCTTCTTCGTTGGCTGCAGATAAAGCCAGAGATTCTTCCTAGGGACAGGGAGGGCTGTTTAAGCTTTCACGGGCTTTCAAAATCCATGTACAACCCTAACCCTTTCCTGAGAGTGTGGCTTGCCAAGAAGGAAATGTCATGGACAAGAAGGGATATACATAAGTTACAAAAACTTCCTGTCTTGGAGACTCCTACTGTTTTGTGATTGCTAGGGACCAGATCCCTTCACTGCTTGCGTAGTACTAACACATAATCTAGCAGCAAGGAACAGGACCTTGATCTTCCAGGAGCTGTACAAACAAGGGGGGAGGTAGGATCAAACGTCTCATAAAAGATTCCAGAGTTTGTTTCTTCTTTTTCTTTCTGCTACCCAGTCCTGCTTAATCTAAAACATATAAAAGTGGTGAAGAACCAGGAACAAGAATCAGGACTGCCCTCTCTCAGCTCCTTACTACGGTAACCATTAAGCTATGGTGTCAGGATTGTGCTCGCTGACTTTGCTTCTCATCCTGACTCTGGTTTTCTATATGTCCAGCAGCCCATATCCCACATGTGGACAGAATACATCCACCCTCAATGAACTAGGCTTAAAAAATTGAGTTGGAACTTCCTTCATTCCAGGAAAACATGGTAACAAGACAGCCAGCCTTAAAGACACTTTTAAAGAGTGAATGTCAGAAAGATTTATTCTTCTTTTCAAAGAAACAGTTAATTACAGGAAGAATTGCACAACTCATTTCTTGGTTTATGTCTAGTTGGATAATTACATTCTCCATCACAGGATTTCCAGCTAACTACTTTCATATTGAGAACCTTTTCCTATCTTTCATGTTACACAACATGAACATTTATACTCATCTTCCAAATGGATTCAACCTTGAACCTAAATATTATTTCAAATCTGTTCAATTTGCCAGGGAACACCATCCATTTTAAGACCCAGATTGTACAGTGCAGTTTTAGTAATCCTACATGTGTTACAGGCTTGTTTTTGTCAAATAACATTGTGTTCATTTTGTATTCTTTCTCTGGGAATGAACAATTCTGTAACATAGGTCTTTCAAAATAAAGCAAAAATCCCGTTAGCAGTAATATCTTCTTGAAGCTGAATTTAATCTTTCCTGTATTTCTTGTGTACTACAAAATAAAATATGGAGCTCTTTTTTTGTTAATCCTTGAGAAAATTTTCTTGGGCTTTATGATAACACTAGTAACATGTTTCTTGTTTCAGAGGAATGGAACACAAACAGTACGTATTGTGGGTAGGATTTTGTGGCACTCTTTCAAAGGTGACAAGACCCTCAACTCTTTTTAAAGTCTGTGAAAAATCAAATTATAACTTTAACTTTATTGCTATGTAGCTATAAACATTTTTATGGTTAGGCTTAGCTGATTTTGAAATAATTTATGTAAGCGGTCAGTATTTCTTTTGATAGTGTATTTTTTACTTATTTCTCTTTTATATGGGCCAATAAAGTTAATAAAAAAGTTTAGGTTTGCAAGAATATATTCTATATTCCTTTGGCAAAAGTGTTCTGAAGAAAAAAAAAAAAAAAAAAAAAAATGTTATAACCTGGATGGATATTTGATTGAATAGTGTCACCATTAGCTCCTGATTTGCATGTACAGACGGTATAATCTTTAAAAAAAATAAAAATAAAAAGCAAATAGAGCCTACCAAGAGCATCAAATTCCAGCTTTTCAAGGTTAAACAAAAAAAAAAAAAGGCAAAATTATTTTGTTCTTCACTCAAATGACATGTATCAGTAAAATAATTCTGTACCATCTGTTGTTTGGGTTTTGTTTTATTTGTTGTTTTTGGTTTTTACATGAAATTGTTAATCAGCACTTGAGGAAATTCCCCAATCTCTTCACTATCTCATTAGGCAGAATTTCAATCTTTCTGTGATAAAATACTCATCTCTCTGGCAGGGATAAAAACTTTAATGATAGCATTGTCTAAAGAATATCTAATTGCCAGTAGGAAAATGCATAGTTTTGAATTACAATAGCATTCTGCATCAAACCTTTTATAATTCATGCAATTTCCAAGCAATGTCATTTTCCTTTAATTTCTCCAGAATGATTAAGATTACAGTGGAATAAATAAGGAGAATCTTTTACCTATTTAATGGCCTTCTCTTCCAGGTCACTTTTTTTTATAACTGGAGAGAATTTTCCACCCAAACCTAAAGTCTATATATCCCTCTTGGTATCTATCTACTTGATTGAGCCCTTGCACACTATGCAGCAGCGATATTTGAATCTCCACACTCTGTTTTCCTCATTTCTGGATAGCTTTATCATTCCCATTTTGTTGAATTAACCTTATCTATTAAGGTGACTCAAACTGAAAGTTTCTCTGTGCTGACATATACTGGAAATTTATGTGTATATGTACTCTTTTGGAACAGTTCATAGTATTGATCGATGAAAATGAACCTGATTAAATGATTTATAGGAAAAAATGTCAGGCTATTTGTGCAAATCAGTTTTTATAATGGTTAACATAAGAAGAGCTTAGAAAACAGTAAAATGGTAATAGTTGTCAGTGGGAATTGTACCATTCAATATTCTTTTTCAACAAACACATATGAATCTCAGTAAGAGACTAGCTCTAATAATGTGAACAGCGAACTGCTAATGCAGTTCCAGCTACATTTTTATCTTTAGAAATACTGAATATCAGCTGGCTGTCATGAAGCCTCCTAGAAGCTGCATGACAGCAGTGCTTCAGAAATTGCCAGCCCAATGACATGCAACTTCCTGAGCAATCATTTAAATTTTAACTTTCCTCTTCTATCCTGTATCTCTGAAACACAGCTACCAAAGAATGTCCATTTTCTTCTCTATGATTTGAACTGATGCCTTGAATCCTGTGTTCAGCTATGGAAAAAGAGTAGGGATAGTAATATCCTCTATAGGGATAGTAGTATCCTCTGTAGGGATAATTAAACTTGCATATGTGGAAACACATTAAAAACAGATTTAAACTTATAAAGGTCACCTTCACCCATCCATGAAAGAGAATGGATGATCAACTATGTAACATCAAACCATAAATAAAAGAGTTAATATAATCTGAAAAATAAAATTTCAGCTGACAAGACTTTAAAATGAATTGGACCCATTTAAAAATGGGATCACTGGAATCATTGAATTCGCTAAGAATCCATTTAAATATCCTTTGGATCCACTTTTGGATTCAAACAATTAGAACCATTTAAAAATAAATTCTAATAAGTATTTGAGAATACCCATTGCCAGATGCCCTGTGAGAACAAAAAGCCCTGACATTCTCAGAGAAAGAAGTAACCATGCCTGTAAGACCGTTTTGGGTGAACAATGGGTATACCCATCCAGTCCCAGATGCCACTTGCTTTGGAAGTTCAGCTCCTTCCTCAGCCTAAACAAGCAGTGAGCACCCTACACACCCTCTCTGTCCAGGGGTGAAGTCCAGAAGCCCACGTGCCAGAAAAATTAAGTCCTCTGCAGTCTGAGGTGCAGTCTTCTCCCAAGCAGTTCACACTGAAACATTCACTCAGATCTAGCATCTCTCATGTTAAACCAAAGAGCTGCTGCTTCATGGCTTCCTGTACAGATACAGACACTCTAATTAATTCAATGTTTTAGCACTATCTCAGATATAAAGTGTGTGTTCTAAGAAGTGCAGTGTCTAAATTACAAATTACAGTTTTAGGTTGAAGATCTAAATGCTGTGATGAAAGGTGTAAATTAAATAATCAGGTTAGCATTGAGTGATGGGACCTTTGTCTGGAAGTTTGAAATAGTCATCACTTTTTTCATTAACAACAAGTAATAATTAACGAGACATGGTTATTAACATTAGGTTTAGTCATGAAGGCTTTCACTGCTGATGCAGAAGCAGATGGAGCGCCTATTTATGAGTCTTATTGCAGGTTAAGTCAACTGCTATGAATTTGTCTCCCAAATGTGCTAAGGGTGTAATTTATTTTCAGCCACAATTAACTTGTTAAAGATTAAAGATACAGTGGCTCAGTGAAGGATAGTGAATGGATAGCATATTATGAGGACATTTAAATCACTACTTTAGATGTGAAAACCATTACACTAATTAAATTCTGTTTAGTTCAATCATTTCTCAGGCAAAGAGATGCCAAATCTCTTCAGCATTGTTCCATAAAGTTCATGTATGATCATTGTTCATAAACTGTAAGCATAGGGGAGAGAACATTTTTTTGGTTTTAGTACTTTAGCTGGTTGGAATGTTTGTTTGGTTGATGCTGTTTTTAATAAACATAGAACACCAAGACTCTCAGTGCCCAGCAGACAGTACCAGATTTCCAAAAGTGTTTAGTGACTTGAAGTACTTTGGTATTCCTGCCTCCCACAGTGATTTTACACACAGGTCTGAGACTAACTCTTAAGTACTATGCTAGCATTGAGAGTCTCTCTCACCTCAGCAGCCACTAGCTCCATGGGTTGCAAATATAAGATCCTGTTTAATAATTAGAAAGGTTTTCCCAAGCATATCCTGAATATATTCTTGATTTACAGCCAAAACTGACATTTCTAAGTAAAGCTAAGTACACAGAAAATCACAAGCCCTTCTGTGACCATCACAAACTACTTTTAGGGGATTCTAGTTGGACTCCAAATTTAATTGTCGTGTGAACTATTTAGCATGCCATGATTTTCTTTTTGATGTAGCTCTCTACTTTTTTCTTGTGTTTTAATAAAATCTGTATTGTACACAAAGACAGAAAATTCCCAGTACATTCCATGAGTATGTGCGTGTTTCCCAGAGGTTTAGTTGAAATAAGCTTACCAAAGCCTTTATGATCTACATGAATGGTTCTAGAAAGAATGACAGCATCCACATATTTATTACTCAAAGAAGGCTCAGAACTTCCATGTGGTTATAACAGTTATATGAGGAGGTTTATTAGTGCAGTGATACTCATTTACAGGGACAATGCCAAATTAGAATTTAAAATAACACTGAGTACAGAAAATAGAAAAAGATCGTACAATAACTCCAGGCAACAGCTTTCAAAAAGTAGAATCTTGTAATACAAAATGAGATTAATATTTCCCTGATGCATATATTTCTTTTTAAATTTAATGATTATTGACTAATATTTCAAATAGATTAAGTGACCCAGAGTAAAGATTGTTATTAGCATGTCTAATCATATGGAGATTTTTTAATTAAGGAGGCTTTGAAATGCTTACAGCAGCAGTTGGTTATTCAGTCCCTTGAATAGCTCGGACTCTTAACAGACGCTATTCTTATTATCCTCACATCTGGATTACAGCACAGATACAAATAACATTGTGGGTCATAGCAAAGGTTGATTCCATTTGTATTCATCCTTCAGTGTTTTTCAACAAATCTAGCATCTCCTGGAGTCATAAATTCCCCTGCATTTGTCTGTCAACTTCAGGAAGTCCTTCTTGGTTAAGGTGTCCCTCAGTGTTTTGAAAACAACATTATGAAAAAAATTGTTTAACACAGTCACAGTAGCCCAGAGCTTCTGTTTTGTCTGCTACAAATCATGTTGCGTCTGACTGCATTTCCATGTCTGCAGTAGGCTCTATCGATGAATTACCAGAGCTGATCTCATACACTGCTCCATCTTCAGGCTAGCATAATCACATGAAAGTGAATGGTAATTATGTGTGCAAATTTGGATAAGCAAGGAAGACAATGGCATTTTTTATACTTGAAGTTGTTGGTTGTTGTACAGCATCTACAGTAGCTCCTGATGCGGAGTTCCTCTTTCAGCTTTCACTATGTCTGATGTCTGCTCTATCTTCTGCCTCTTGTATAGGTAAAGATGCATGAACTACATATTATGCTGAGTTAATGAAGTATCTTCAAGTTGTGTACATAATTTGGGGTATATTGGAGGAATATTTATATTATAGCAGTTACATGTGATGCTCCATGAGAACTGTTTTTCAAAACCATGATTTTGTATCTTGGCTAAATGATGCCAGAATTCTGAAAGGTTTTAGGCAATGCTTTGTGTTTGCAATACTTATTTATGTTTCTTCTCCTCTAGGAAATGTTTCCAGACTGCTCACTTTTATTTAGAAGATAATACGTCACCTCGAGTGATTTCTGCTCCCCCAGCTCCAGTCTTCCCAGTCTCAGGTATTTTTTGTCATCTGCCCTGTGGATTGGTGTTAGCTGTTGAAAGGTGTTGCCTTGTGTGTGTCTCTATGAATTCTTCACTTGTACCCACTTCTACACAGGTGCACTTGGTGGAGGCAGAGGTTACTGTTACTAATATTCTCTCCTGTAGCACAGATGAGAAGTATCCTCACCTTACAGAGCAGTCACAGGGAGATGCTGTGTCTTTTAGCCAGTGTCACCCCCGTTTGAGCTACACTGAGCAGCTCTAGTTTACTGTCACAAAGCAGAGGATTACACCAGCAACACACTCTGCTGCATGTTTTCCTTTAATTGATCACCTATGTATATAACACCACCTTTACTTTTTTACCTGTGTGACCCAGGTATGCCTCATGTATCTGCATTTCATTAACAATTACAATGTTTTCATTAACTCTGATATATTTTATTGGCATGTTTTCTATCAGTAAAATTCTCTGTGAACCTCTCAAAAATGATACACAAGTACAGAATATAATCAGCATTTTATCTTTCCATATCCACTATAGTTTTTTGGAGAAGCTGTTTTTTTCTCTCTTCCTCAAAGGTATCAGAGGAGTATGTGCAGCCCTCCTTGCTCTTTCAAACTGGGTAGAATAAAAAGTAAGTTAAATAGGTTAATTCTGCAACAGACCCCAAGTCACATTTTCACAAATGAGAAAAAGATACCTCATTCCACAAAGAATGCTTTTGTAAATTTTGCAGTTACACAGGGCATTGGTTGGGCATTGGTTACCCTCAGAATGAGTAGGGGAAGGAGAATCAGCCCTTGTATAGATAACTAGTAAACACATTTAATTAAATAAACCCCAGACATAAGGCTCTGTTGTCACTGAATTGTAGGCATCTTTAAATGCTTCTTACATTGATTGCTGTTGTTAGGAGACAGGTAACCTTTTTCTAAATGGTTAATAGGCAGGCATGTAGCTTGATTTCAGAAAACATGTCATTATATATGAATGTCAAGTGGCAATCATTACAGGAAATTTCAGCTCTTATTCTCTATCATTAACTGTATTGCAGTACAACTGTATAATTTTCTTGCAATTTTTCCTGACCAGCTCACCTCAGGGAGATAGTGTTTTCCATTGTCATAAGACAGAATTGCACTTACAGTTATTTGAGTGTTTAAAATATGTGTTTTGATGCTGGACATTTTACTTCTGAAATACCGATAAATATTAAAGAGAAAAGTGTTTTTTTAAGTGACTAACAGATACATAAAATATTCTATAAAATATTCTAAAGTCCAGCACTGAAAAAAAAAATAATACTTTTACTTTATTTTGTGTACAAGAGATGTCAAGTGAGCAGGTTTTGTGTTTTCTATCACACGTGTTTCAGTGGTGTAATTTTACAATTCAGACTAACTGTCATATAATATTGGCAAAGAACATAAAGAAGGAAGAGCATTTTGTAACTGCTTATTTATAGACTTTTTTTAATTATTATAACTTTGTCCAGAAGCACACTCCACAGATCTTGTTTTATATTGAGTTTTCCTTTTGTGGAGTTTCATTGGCAAAAATTGGAGATCTGCAGTTATTCAGAAAAAAATGCCTTGGCACTTCACAGTATAATCCAAGGATCTATTAAGCACAAATGAGTGAAAGAGTAATATTAGGAACTGATATCAACATTCAGTTAGCTTCAAGGGATACCTACTATCCAGAAACAAAATATTCTCCTGAAGTCAGAATTTATTGAATTAGGAGATTAACACTGGCTAGGAAATAAAATAGTATTTACACCAAGCCTGAGATCTCTTTCTCCCTTTCTGTCCTCACTCTTAGGGTTATCCACCTTCCCTTCTGGTTTTGTGTTTGCATATGATTAGAATAAACAGTTTATGCCAGGTTTCATCTCTGAAGTGTGAAGATAGTGTAACACATTTGTTCAGCTTCCCTTAGACTTGACTGGATAAATTCACTTTTTGTATGCAGATCCATTCACGTAAGTAGAAGACCAGATGGATCTCAATACGAATCAACAAATTATTGGTAACTGAAAGCTAAAATTATTAGGTGGCCCAACTGTTGAACATCTGTTGATGTAAATATGAAGTCTTTGATCAATGTTTTTGACGTTTCTTTCTCGTATGAAATAGTGCTGAACTTATATATTGTGAAATAAACATATTTTTAATCCATGAAAGGCATTCCAATAAATAAATAAATAAACAAAATTGGTATTCTTCAGAGCCAAAACCAGCTAAAATAATGTTGTCCTTTAACAGGTAATTAACAGAACAGATGACTTTGTTTACCTAGCGTATTTGCTAGAAAGAATAGATTAAAGGTCCCAAAGGTTTTTGACATGATCCCTAATGAACGTTCTACATGAGTGTTTTTCTGTATTTGTATAAAGTAGGAAGGAGATGTACTGGATATAAACATCTGATGAAAAATTCAGACTCAGTATTTGGACCCATGAGTTACATGAGTCACATTTGTTGGTTGAAAATGTAGATGTTTCATTTGTGGGTATTCAGAAAATCTTAAATCTTCCACTTATAACTTGAAGTATGAAGCCTGACGTAAGAATTTGCAGTCAATACTCCAGGATCAGACATAAAATTATATCAATAGGTAATCATGGGTAGAATGGGGGAAAATTCTTGCTGGATAAACTCATTTATTCAGTAAAAAATGTAAATTGGTTGTTGTTTCCTTTGGATGTTAATGCAAATATGCAACACATCAGTTAAAATTATACTACTCACATAATGCTGCATTAATTTAGTAGGTTAGGGACAACGTGGCTAGTCCATGTACTGTATCAGAGTCCCAGTGCAACACTGAAGCATCCAGACTCCTCTGCCTGATCATTCTTTACCAGAATTATCCAGAATTCTGATCCTACCCTCTCCATTTGAACATCTTTTAACAAACCGCTAAACCTTCCAGTTCCCCTTGACTTTTCAGTCAAGTTCAGTCAACCAAGAGCTCTTCAGGCAAGCTCAGCATTTGCAGAATCAGCACCTTTATTTTGGGAGCTTAAGGCCAGAGCAAGACCTAGTTGAGCATTTTCCCTATCTTCCCTCAGAATAGCCATAAGTGTTTGAGAATGCCTAAGTGTTTGAGAATGGTTTTAGAAATGTTAACAGTGTTTTTATTTTTATGGGAAGCTGTATATCCGAAGTTCATGCCAAAAATTTTATTTCAGGATGTTGTGTGGATTGCCTACATATGAACTTCTTTATATGTTACTCTGGCTTTTTATTCTTCATAAATATATTTTTTGTCTTTTCCCACCCCTAAGATGATGTTGGAGCAATTCCAATAAAGCATTTTCCAAAACATGTTGCAGATTTACATGCAAGTAATGGTTTTTCTGAAGAATTTGAGGTATGGCTCTATGACGTCATCTTTCTTAGCACATACAGATAATGTTAATTTTAAGTGCCTGGGGAAAAAAAAAAAAGGGGGGGGGCTTTTTTTCTGACTTGGGGACCAATTTCATAAGCGCATTTAAATATGAGTTTTGTAAGCCCGGGAATGACTGTTCATACCTAGAGGCTAGGGAGATTTACAAAAGCTAGCAGGACTGGTATGCAGACAGGGATGTTCATTGCTGTGATATAATGCTAAATAGTTCTGTGAATAATCTGTGCAAAAATAATGCATTCTATATGGTTTAACAGATATAGATGTAGATTTAAAGCTTTTCCAACACTAATGCCAACTTAATTTTGTAGAAGCTACATACATTTACTTGTTCCATTTACAAAGAAAAAAAATATGGAAGTAATAATGAATACATGTGACAAGACTCCTGATTAACAGGGGAGCTAATATAGAGTCTTCATATGTGGTAGTGAAAGCTTTACAATTACTCTCATACAATATATGATTCGTGTAATGTATTTCAAAACTTTGAAACATATTGTCATCGTATAATGTTACTATCACCATATGTAATTAATTCATGCAAAACTTCATTGTTTTTCACATTCATATGCATTACAAGCAATTAAAGATACATAAGTTCTAATTTAAGTCACTTATCAAAGAAACACTATAAACCATTATAAACTGTAATTAAAGCTGTGCTATTAAAGCTCTTGAAAAGCGTTCTCTAATAAATCAAAGAGTTGTGACGGAAGCATTTTTTTAATCGATCTCTATTAACTTAAAACTGTTTTAATATTCCTGCTGCAAAAATGATATTGAAAGTAAAGAAATTCATAGTTTTGCATCTTTGGGTATTGCTTCTGTTTCCCCATCTGATGTGTTGTTACCCAATAGACCAAAAATTTGATGTGGTTCACCTACCTTTATTCATAAGTTTTTCTTCTCTAATTCATTAGACATCCAGAATATCCATCCAATTTTTGGACTGAATTTGTAAATACTTCTGAATGTCCAGTGCATGTTTATATGTTATATTAAGCATGTGCATACGCACTGACTGAAATGGGCTCCACATAGACCAGCTGTTAATAAAAGCAAATATTGAAAGACTGTGTGTAAATGCAATGGTAACAATACCCTTTAGTGAGAAAACCAATGAAGAAATCACTTTGTTCATGATCTTCTTTTCCTAAATTACTACAGTGATCCAAATACCATATGGGTCATACCAAATACCAAGTTCCTCATTGAGCATACGCCATCTAAATTTTTTCATTTTTGTTTTAATTAGAACAAAAAATTCAGTATCATCATTTCTTGGAGATCCTTTTTAGATTACTAGCTACCCCAGAATTAGTCTCTTGGCCTTTTCTTTACTGACAAAGAATATAGAAAATACAGAAGAATTTAAATCTAAACATCGCGGTCAGCATATATTTGGAGATGAGTGCACAAGGGTGGTTGAGTTTTTTGGGTATGTTACTATAAAACAACTCATATTTAAAATATAATTTTCAGACTGGTAACCACTCTTTATATATTTATATATATTATATATATAATTTATTATAATTATATTATATTATATTATAATTACATTATAATATATTATATTAATAATGTTATAATTATAATTATATTATAATTATCATATATTATATTATATATTTAAATAGCTGAAGATAAAGATGATTAATATTGAAATAAATGCTAGAAAGTGTTGGGTAATATTGTAGTACTTTTAGTCATGACAGTTCATTTCTGATGTTGGCCTTATAAATGCTTGAGTTTCCTGTCAGTTAACATAATCAAAAAATAATAAAAAATAATAATGTATAAACTTTGTGCCTGTCTTCTCAAGCCTGTCTCCTGCAGGCAATCTTCATAAAAAGATTGGATTCATTGAGAAACGGCTGTCAGAGGGTTGTACTGCCATCCCATGAAGTTTTCTGAGTGGCATGCTGCCATGTTCCAGTAGAGGCTTCACAGCTGAATGCAAAGAGAGCGAAAGGGTTTAGCAGAGAAACTAATGCAGTTACAAGGACCATTAAGAAATCCTATTAACAGTTAAATATGTCAGAGATGTTGCTCATGTATGTAGCTTTCACAGGCATAAGGTCTAATGTTAAATCTAAAGACAGGAAAAGAGATGTCAATATTTTAACAGGAAAATTGCTTCTTGTGTCTTGTAAGAGTTACATCAAAATATTCAGCTTTGTTGTTAGCATGGAGATATATATTGCATGACCATAATTGTCTTCCATATAGTAACTGTAATTTATATAAACTCTTTTACCATTTGTTCTGTGCTGTGGAATTTGATTTTTTTTACTTTTTTTTGCATCCATTCCCTCATTAGACACTGAAAGAGTTTTATCAGGTAAGGAATTATTTCACTGCATTTTTTTCTAGCAATGAAGTAGTTGTAAAATATCATAGATAACTGGGTATAAGGTTGTGGTTCTTTTCTTGCTGACTTACTGTATTTTAAGAAATTTTATATACCTTGATACTTATTAAAGTATGATGCACATTTTTTTCAGGAAATCCAGAGCTGTACTGTAGATCTAGGTATTACATCAGACAGCTCTAATCACCCTGACAACAAGAATAAGAATCGATATATAAACATTGTTGCTTGTAAGTAAATGCATCACTTGATGTTTTGTTTAAGAAACAATTATAGACAAGTATAGACTTACATCAATTACTAGAGGAAGACAAAACAAACAAACAAGCCCTCTATACTGAAAACTCTGGATACTGTTCAGCAAAATGCCTGGAGAGGAATAGTCTGATATTTCACTTCTCTTCAAGTTAGTCCTCTGGCATCCTGCTGCTGTGCTCAGCACTTGTTAGCAAGGCATATTTCTTCTGTTATGACCCAAAGGGATTTGGGAGATTTCACTGTAATATCATTTCAAAGCCAAAGGAGTAATGTTTTGATGTCAAAATTAATACACCTTTGATCTGGAATAATGATGATATATCCTCTCTTGGAGCTTCACAATCCATGGATGTATTTGCCGACATACATAAATATAAATGTACTGGTTTTATGTTGTTTTGTGCCCAGCCACAAAGTAATGTCACAGTTTCATTAGCCAAGACATATCTTCCCCTTGCTTAGCCTCACTATGACAGACTTTTCTTCTCAGAAATGCATCTATTCAGTTTGGTTAATCTCTCTTTGAAACCATTGTCTTTAGGCTCTTGATCATTTTGGTGGTTTAATATATTTTTATTAATTCTCTATAATATTTCATCTTTGTTCTGATAACAAGCTCTAAATTAAATATAAATTAAACATTCAGTGGTGCTAGAGATTTATAGAAAAAGAGACAGAATCAACCCATTTTACAAGAGGCAATGTGGACTCTACATCAGTTGCAAGAAATCCCATTCCACCTGGCTGAAGATACCTCTAGAGGAAAGTCACAGGTTTTCCTCTGCCACTATGTGTGTTGATATCTGATCGTACAAAGAGTGCCAACCCAGCACCAGGGACTTTGTTATCACAGGGCAGTGCTCAAGCAGCTTACTAACAAGTAACTCAGCTCAAGTAACTAGGATTGTCATGTGGAACTGAATCAAGTCCATATGATAGCCAATATGATATGATAGCCAATGAAGGCTAAAGAAAGCTTCAGCTCACCCTGAGATAGCCACTTGCTGTCTGGATTACCAGAGCTGAGGCTCTTCAGATGAAGCTCCAAGCTCCCATTACTCTCTAGGCTCCAGACTCTGCTGTCTTTAATTTGGAATGAATGCGCCTAAACATCAGTTCCTGAATTGTTTGGGACATCTCAGTGCAGCCAGGATGCTGTGCAGACATGCCCCTCAGTATCCCTGTACAGTGGATACGGTAGACATTACTGGATACCTGATTTTTTTTCCCCACTATATTATACTGAAAAGTTATGACAAGGCCACTTTACGCTGTCATCCTTTTCATTCATTTTTAAGAGGACTGTTTTTTACAAGAGCCTCAGGTTTTAATCAGTTGCACAATGTTCAGCTTCCAAGGACTTCAAAAAGACCATAAATTTTTCTAGGGAAAGTTGATCATGCTTCTTTAAATGATATTGTAATTTACTTCTGGAATAGATTTCTGAATATCTGAATCCTTGGATTCATTAATTTATTTTCTGTGAACTAGAATTTTGTATCTGATTCATATCTAAGCACGGGGTGTTTGCACATGTGACCATCCCTGTATTACTTGTATGCATTGAAAAAAATCAGTTTTTCAATTTCTTATAGAAATCTAAAGAATTCTTATAGAAAGATTATGATTCTTGAGGAACCTATGCTTATTTTCTCCCTTGTCTTACTACAGATGATCATACTAGGTTTAAACTAGCACAGCTTTCAGAAAAGGGATGGAAAACTGACTGATTATATTATGCAAACTATGTTGATGTAAGTGCCTTTTTCTACTTTTCTGTCTGCCAGCCCATTCATGCTGTCAGTCTTTTCTGTAAATAGTGATGTGTGGAGGTGAATAGACAATTAAAAATTAAATCATAATATCACTTTAAAAAAAAAAAAAAGCCTTTAATGTTGAAACATAGAAACTTAAAATGCAGGTAAAACTCCAATCGTTTCTCAGATCCATCTTGATACTGTAGCAGCTGCAGCTTAGTGAAGAGCTTTATGAAACTAAAAAAATGTTCTGTCACATCTGAGTCATTTCAGAAGCATTTCACATCTGAATGTTTATTCTTTTATACATTTTTGGTAAGTGGCTAAATCTTCTGTCTGAGATAATCTCATGAGAGGAAGATGCCAGTTGGCTGTGAGCCTTGCCGAGGTACCATTTATTCAGTTTTCGTTACCAAGTAATTTACATGTGAATGATCTTGATTCATTTCTTAAACCACTATCATAACAGATGTCTCATAATCACTATCATGTCAACATTCTGCCAGAACATGGGCATTTGAATATATATCCCATTTGTTGGAATGATAAACATTGACATAACAGTTCCATTCATGTCATCTGGTACCACAGGCTTTCTGTGATTTGGATAGTTATACATTCAAAAGTACTTAAATGTTTTTTGAGATTCTTTAAAAATAGATACGTAAAATGTCATATACCCCTCCCAACCTCCTTTTCTTGTGGTCTCTGATTTGATAAGTGTCATTTGTTATATTTCAATTTAGGGCTACAACAAGCCAAAAGCCTACATTGCAGCTCAAGGGCCACTAAAAATCAACAGCAGAAGATTTCTGGAGAATGATATGGGAACATAACGTAGAAGTTATTGTGATGATAACTAATCTCGTTGAGAAAGGAAGGGTATGAGTACCTTTGTTTCCTATTTCTCTCTCTGATGTTGATAGATCTACCTGTAACAGGCTCCTTTCTCTCTTTCAAAAATGTTTTAGATTTTTTTCTGAGCAAAAAGCAATAGTTTGTAGTTGATGTTTATATTAAGTTTGGCTATAGAAGGTATAAAGATAAGGATTTGTATTACGAAACTAAAGAAAACATTTAAATTCAATTGCCAACAACTGATGTCATGAAAAATAGAAAAATTCTATAACTACAAAAAAATTGTCTTCTACTGAAAAAGACTTCTTGTCTGTATTCAGGAGTGGACTGAATGTTGGCCTTGGAACATACTCTGTTAACTGTCATTCTCTTTCCCAGGGGTGTCCCTGGAAATGAAAAAGCTATAGTTCAGGTGAATTTTTCTGAACACTGAGTGGCTACTTCCTGTCACTGTCCCATGGGATCCACAGTTTCTGTCTTATCACAGGCCCAGATATTCATTTGTCCAGTGAGACAACATAAGGTCAACTCCTACCAGAGGATGTCTGTTCCCCTGGTTATATGATGAGACCATGCAGGTACACCTGGGTGAAATGAGGAGACATTGCATCACCCCTGCCACATACTGGCAGCAATGCCTAAAATGCATGCAAGCTTTGGCATATGAACAAGCGTTATTAAATAATACAAACAGCAGATGTAGACGAGGGCCACACTGGGTGTTTCACCACTTTGTAAACAGCATGGTACAACATGTATATTCTATACTCCTGGAAAATGTTGTATGAACTGCCCTACAAAAGGGCAGGACATCACAGCTCTGTATCATTCTGGCTGCAGACAAACTCACTGTTATCTTCACTGATCAGGTGAATATACTCTATCTGTCAGGTGAATATACTATATCCATGCTATGAACCAGCCAAAAGCCACTATGACTCTACTGACTTGAATGTATTCCTGTAACTTGTGTAGATTATCTGCTACTGTCTTTCGATTTTAGAATGCCTACAGAATGGCAGGTTCCACATTATTAGAGAACTTTAAGCTCTCATAGTATGATTTAAGCCTCTCTGGTTTTATTTTGGAGTATTCCAAATAAAGTACATCTTTGCACAGTCATCTCTCTATAGAACAAACAAAATATACATTATTTATTTTCTTGTGAGCATCAATGGTCTATTATAAACAAGCCATATCAAGAGTCCTCTGCATGTTTTGTGCTTGACTGTGCTCATAAAATCAAATGATACACCTTGATAATTTGACATTTTTCCTTTCTTTATTTCTCTCTTTCTGCTTTGCTTTCTAACAGAGAAAATGTGACCAGTACTGGCCTGCCGAAGGTAGTGAAGAATATGGGAACTTCTTGGTTACTCAGAAGAGTGTTCATGTACTTGCCTACTACACTGTGAGGAATTTTACTGTTAGAAACACCAAGATCAAAAAGGTTTGTGATATCCTGAAAACAGATTGGGCAAAAAGAAGTGGTAACATTTTCTTGGAGTATTTTTAAGGTAGTTGTTGACAGTTTTCTACTGTATAGGTAATGCTGAATGGCATAGGCTTCAACCAGACAAGATGCTCATCAAAATGCTTCAGAGTTGATGAGATCTGAGAGCTGAGGAGCTGAGGAGGTGCAAAGCTGAGCCGGAGGCCAGTAACAAGTAGAGTACCCCAGGGATTAATACTGGGTGCAGTCCTGTTTAACATTTTCATTAACTGTCTGAAGATGGGATAGAGTGCACCTTCAGTAAAGTCACAGATTACATAAAACTGGGGGGGAGTGCCTGACTCAACAGATGGCTGTGCAGCCATCCAGAGTGTCTCAACAGACTGGAGAGGTGGAGCAAGCAAAAATCTCGTACGAAGTCCTGCACCTGGGGAAGGAAACTCCAGGCTCCAGTACATGCTGGGGGCCAACCAGCTGGAAAGCAGCTCGAAAGTAAAGGACCTGGGAGTTCTGATAAATAAGAAGTTGAACATGAGTGAGCAATGCGCCCTTGCTGCTAAGAAGGCAGTGATATCCAGGGCTGTGTTACGCAAAGTGCTGTCAGCAAGTCCAGGGAAGTGATCCTTCTCCTCTATTCAGCATTGGTGAAGCATTGCACCTGGAGTACCATATCCAGCTCTGAGCCACTCAGTAGAAGAGAGACATGGACATACTGGAAAGAGTCCTATAGAGGGCCACCAAGAAGATCAAGGGACTGGAGCACCCTTCCTATAAGGAGAGGCTGAGGCTGTTCAGTCTGGAGAAAAGAAGGTTTAGGGTGGAATCTCATCAATGTGTATAGATACCTGAAGGAGGGTGCAAAGAAGACAGAGCCAGGCTTTTTTCAGTGGTGCCCAAGGACAGTGCAAGAGGCAATGGACATGTAAATATCAGGGTTCCATGTGAATATCAGGAAACACTCATTTGCTATGCTGGTGCCCTGCTCAATACGCACTTGAGCAGGGATGTTTGACCTGATGGCCTCCAGAGGTCTCTTCCAACCATAACCATTCTATGATTCTGTGAGATACTGGCCTACAGTATCTCACCACTGGTGTGGTGTAGAACCTTCGGGGAAGAGGATGTGATTACAGGGAGGGCTGATGTGGACCTTCCCTGACTGGTGAGAAGGAGGACAGATTTTCAGAACAAGACCAGCTAGTAGAATATGTGGGAAGAATTGAATCCTCCACCTCAGCTACCAATTTTCCTTTTTAAGGAAGGAATTTTTACTCCTCTACAAAACAGGTGAATCCAAACCTTTTCTTAAGGAAGTCGTACCAGCATGTTCTGGCAATGGCATTCTGAAAGCATAATTTGGTGGAAAAGTGAGTGGTTACAAAAGAGGCTGGCTACTTTGAGGGGGATTCTTAAAGACTGTTTATTTACAGCCACCTAAATCTTAGATATCTAGTCTCTCAGCTTCCCTGTACTATTAATGAATAAAGTACAGCACCTACTATCAAGTTTATCTCATCTATTTAAGAACTTCTCTTTGAATAAGGTGACAGCTCTCTGAAAGTATGTCTGTCTCTCAGTTGCCACTGAGGTAAGGGGCTTAGAAAAGAAGCCTAGAAGAGGCTACATCTCTTGTACATTACTAAAGCTGGGTGACAAGAAAAGAAGCCTAGAAGAGGCTACTTCTCTTGTACATTACTAAAGCTGGGTGACATGAATCCTACCGTTTCTGTCGAGCCAGCAGAGGAGCAAAGTGGCAGAGATATCTGTTGAATTTTGAGAACAGCTGTAAATTATTATACCTCCAATGCTCTCAGCCTTTCACTTTGTCTTTCTAAGGGACAGTGAATGCCAGGTCATTTTTCCATTCAGTGGACAGGTTGATGGGACAGAAACACTGGTCCTTCCTGTTCTATTTGAATGCTGGAATATGCAGGGCTAGATAGTACTCTGGTACACTCGTTAATTATATAGGGAGAGTATTAATTCTTGAAGTATCAGGTACATAAGTAAAACTGTGAAGAGTTGCCTTTTAAATGTGGGCTGCTTCTATATGGAATTATTTTTCTGTTGCAGGGTTCCCAGAAAGGGAGGTCTAGTGGACGTGCAGTAACTCAGTACCATTATACCCAGTGGCCTGATATGGGTGTTCCCGAGTACACACTGCCCGTGCTCACCTTCGTGCGGAAGGCATCGCATGCCAAGCGCCATGCTGTTGGGCCTGTTGTGGTTCATTGCAGGTGTGCTTTTTACCACCATAAGGTTCACTCCACTTTTGTTTTGCAGAAAAAAAAAAAAGAAAAAAAAATCAGTGGTGGGTTAAGCAAAACTTCACTCTCCTGTTTAACAATTCCTGTTGGAAGAAGAATAATTTCTTAGCTGGTATTTCTGTCCTTGGTAAGGCCAACTAATCAACTCTCTATGCAATTTCTATAAGCCTCCATAATGGCTATAAACAAGATGCTGCTGCTCTGCACTATGTTCTCTTTTTTTTTTTTTTTTTTTTGCAAAAATGCTTTCCATTTTACTTTTTTGCACACTTCTCTACTGCTGTTTTGATTGCTATGAGCTTATCAGATATGTGTATAGATGTAATTTTTTCCTTTCTGCAAATATATCAATAGGATGGTTTTGGCTGGTGCTTTCTTTGGTTCAGGGATACTCTGTAACCCTAAGAGAAGCTCTGTGCACAAAAGAAGACTCACTCTGTTCCTGGCTGAACTACACCTCTGCTGTTTTTAACATTACTCTGCGCTCTAGCAGCCCTTTGCAATGGAGTAGCACTGGGGAGCGGTGTGAGGTCTGCATGTGTGCAGGCAGGTGTAATGTCAGTCCTCACTGAAACTGGGCAGCCCAGGGAAAATTGGTTAAAAAGGGCTTTGTAGGGCCTGGAATGACTTCACAATGCCCGTGGAGGACCAGGTTATTGTAAAATATATAAGCAGGTTCTGGTTTTCCACTGTAGTACCTCACCTTTGATGGAACATTTGGAAAGAGAACCTCCTCATGAATTCTGTCCTTCTGGAGCTGACTCTGAGGAAGCCAACAGGTAAAGTCGCCTCACAAATACTGCAAATGAAGATTTTTTTATTATTATTATTTCTGGGATGATCTAATATGACTGAAATCTGTTTTTAGCTTGGAAAATGAAAATTCTACATTTTGGTTGTTCTGCTGCTATCTGCATCTGTCTCTTCTTGAGGAGTTCAAATAAGAGTTTTCCCAAAACACCAAGTCTGAGATCTATGCCACTGGGCTGAGAGATCAGCAGTACATTATAAACCAATTAAATTGAGTTTTTAAAAAGTAAACAGTGGTAAGTTGTGTGGCTTCAGTCAGACCTCTCCATTGGGTCACAAAAATATTTCACCTCTGTCTGCAGCAGTTTTAGTTCACCTATCACCATGCACTCTAAACTCAAGGGAAATTTAGAAAATTAACTTTTGCTTATCTTTACAGGCTCTGTGGAGTACATATCTGAGGAACTTCATGAAACCTTATTTAGCTATTTTGTGTTTTGGTACTTTACATGTTTGTCTTTCAAAACAAGTACTGATGCTGTCTGGTAATCTGTACTTTTTTTTCTGTGTCTCCTGGTATGTTGATAACCTGGACCTTTCATTTTTATACCATGTTTATTTAGAACAACAATTACAGCAACCAAAGCTCATGCTACCCATGCTTTGTGTCACTTCTGAGGAAGAAATAGGGTGCATGAATTAGCATGTGTGGGCTGGGTCTTGATCTGTCTGCAATGGTCCGTGCAGACTCAGCGCAGTGTTGCTGCCCCGATACATGTACCAATACACATAACAGCTTCAGATAACCAAGAGGGGACCTCTCAACTTTGTACTCCTGATCCAGATGTTTTATGGAAGAAAAAAAAATTTTTTTTTCATTTTACAGTACAGCCATTGTTATGGCAAATGAATCAGAGTTCATAACAGGAGTTGCTTAACCCTTTCTTCTGCATCTCCCCTCTTTCAGAAGGGTCTCAATCATTGCTTGCACTCTTAGCCATGTCTGAAGAGTACTAAGCTTTTCCTTTTACAGACGTACCTTCAGCAGCTCTGCCACTTCCTGGGGTTTTCCTCAGTCTGGTGTCTTTGAAAGCTCTGCAGGCAGTATCTGTAATGGGTGCTATAATGCAACTTTTCCTTTGAAGTGCTGTGTATTTCAACATAGAGGAATTTGGGCACATTGACTGTGCCCCAGTACTGACATACACCGTACATTCTAGGTATACTTGACAAAGTATCCTAAGGAGTATCAAAAACATGACAATGCAGATCTGCACTTAGTTCTATTTCAATTGATATTTTAAAAATCGTTTAAGAAAACGATCATTAGAGCTATTCTTGCACACACACACAAAAAAAAAAAAAAAAAAAAAAAAAAAAGGAAAGATTTTTCTTTATTAGGAGTCTTGAAGTTTCAGCAAAGTGATGTGATCATACAATAACAAAATTTGTAAAGCAAAGCCTTCCCTATGCACCAATTTGTTGAAATATACATATACAGAAAAACAATCTTTTCATGACTATTTTACTTCAGGCTCAAGGATATTTTTTTGTTTTATAGTGCTGGAGTTGGAAGGACAGGCACATACATAGTGTTAGACAGCATGCTGCAGCAAATTCAGCACGAGGGGACAGTCAACATATTTGGATTCTTAAAACACATACGTACCCAAAGGAACTATTTGGTGCAGACTGAGGTAAGACAAATATATACCTAAAGAGAGACTTACTTTTCACATTTTTGTTTGCAGGAGGAGAGGTGATACAGTCTTCATGTTGGCAACATCAGAAAAAACAGGCAGCCAGTCGCCAGACTAGACTTTACCTTTTTGTTCCCTTATATTTCTAGTGGCATCCTGTAGGCTCCTGTAGAGTAATGCACTAAAAAAAATGACCTACCTGTAAGCTCTTGTCTGTTTATTATGGAGGTCTCAGAAGAGAGAAAACCTTTATCATGCTTCCCACGGTAGCACTTCCTTGGCAGGGCATGCATTTTTGTCATGGATTTTTTTAAGGAAACACCATTTTCAGGTGTTCAGATCTTCACTGAATGTGATCAAACAATTGATATCAGGCAATAATAAGTTGGAAAGAAGCTGTTTCAACAGAAGATTATCTATAGCTGATTTAAACTGAAGGTTATATACAGAATAGCGAAAGACCAGAAGAAAACAATAAGGGCAACAGCAGGGCATTTGAAAGTCTATTTCAGGTTCCAAGAACAGGTGTTTAGCTTCCCCGGTGCCTTTCAATAGAAGAAAAGGTAATCAACAGCAGCATGGGCACTTGTTCCAAAGGAAGTGAGAGAGAAAATAGAAGATAGCAGTAGGAACTGAGAGTGATCACTTTATTGCAAGAAAGAAATGCAGGGAGAGCCGCATAACAAGCTGACTTGAAAATTTGACTTCAGCCTATGCTTGCATTTTTAACGGTATTGAGTTAAACATGAATGTATATATGAATGTAACATACCACAGGTGGTGGGGATTTGATATTATATCATATATACATTGCATGTGTAGTTCAATTGCACTGGTAAATGCGTACTGTCACTGGAGAGGAACGGCACTCACTGTAGAGGACCCCTTTTGAGAAAACTCCTCTGCAGTAGCAAGCTGTGAAGAAATGCTGCCCATGTCAGAAGTGACAGCTTAGCCAGAGATGTCCAGGGGAAACTGAATATAATTACAGCTTAGATGCTTGGTTTTATTTTCCTAGGAGCAATACATCTTCATTCATGATGCATTGGTTGAAGCGATACTTAGTAAAGAGACAGAAGTCCTTGAGACTCACATTCATGCCTACGTTAATGCTCTCTTGATACCCGGACCAACAGGAAAGACCAGACTGGAGAAACAATTCAAGGTGAGCTCCCAGAGATAGCAGCATGAAAAGTTTTACGGTTGTAAGCTCGAATGACCTGAACATAGGTATCCCAACACAACTTTCTTTACCTTGCCCTATCTGTAATTTAATAGAGCATGTTGACAAATGTATGCAGCTAATTGGGACCCAACAACTATTTATGTATTCTCAAATAAGATTTTTTTTTTTTTTCCAAAAAGCAAGAGCATAAGAAACAGGCAAGTAAGCAAATTTTGGAAAATCTAACTATATGCCTTTGCATGAAGATCTCCAAAGATAAACACAAACTATCTAGAAAGACTTTCCGATGAAAATTATGAACTATATTGGTCAAATAACATATTCCCCTCAGTTTAAGGCCATGGCTATAAAACAGATATGAATTCAGCAGGCTATAAATGAACACTTTGATGTTTTTTCTGTTTGAATTGTATTAGTTGAAACAAGCAAGACAATGAGGCCCCCATATCAGTCCTATATGCCTCTCACAGGTTTCGAGAGAACATCAGGAAGCTCCTGACTGGGGCTGCCTCACGTCAGGAGTTACACCATCTGTGTAACAGTGCAGATTTTTCTGTACAGACTTTTACTGTTTGCCAAACTATTTAAAGTTGTGTGAACAACTGTGCAGGCAGATTGGAAGTGACACTGGGGTGACAACAAGCAGTGGGGTGCTGGATGCAGGAAAAACTTAGAGGGGAATTTCCTTCAAAGATATGTTTAGGGCTCAAGAAACATTTGAACCATTGAAAATAGTGAAGAGATAAGTCTCTGATAACTTGCCAACTAGTTTAGCCAGATAACTAGATGTCTTAAGAGATACAGCTAACCTGCCATATGTGCACCTCTCTGTTTAATGCAGCTAATGAAATAACGACTCTTGCACAGGGACCTGATTTTTTTTAACTTCATTTTTCAGTTGTTGAGCCAGTCTAACACACAGCAGTGTGATTATTCAACTGCACTCAAGCAGTGTAACAGAGAAAAGAACCGAACTTCATCCATCATTCCTGGTAAGCTTGTTCAGATTGGCTTCTCTGGGTGGCAAAATGTACTACACGTAGAAAACAAAATAGACATCTGGATAACGCTTTATCCTGACTGGTGGGTTTTAGTGTTGTTATCATACTGTTAAATATATGGGATAATTACAGTAATATATGAATCATTCAAGATGTCCAGGGCTTTTTTTTTTTCTTACAGTGGAAAGATCTAGAGTGGGTATCTCATCACTGTCTGGTGAAGGGACAGACTACATAAATGCTTCCTATATTATGGTAAGTCAGCTAACTGCACTGCTTAAAATTAGTGTCCCATTGTATAGCTGTTTGTGAAGCTGCCAGGTGTCCACATTTTAGTGGTGCAATCCTGATTTTGAAAGCTCCTTTCTTCCATTATTAAGTCTTTCAGTGAAAAAGTTACCTCCACCAGGGTGTACTATTACCATTATTACTATTTTAAATTCAGTTAAATGCATTGCATTTTGACTATCAGTAGGACCAGAAATCCCATCATAGTTTTAAAAATAGTAAATCTGAATATGGAAGATTCTTTTGAGGTTTTCTAAAGTATTAACGAATAAGTTGGCTTTTAATGGCTGTACTGTGTTTTGCTTTCCTGCCTGCTCATCTTACTGGCATGTTATGCCAGCTTTTGCAGTTGGCATAGCCCAAAGCAGCATAACTCAACAGCTTTTCATTAGCTTTCTGGTTCCCTGAATTTCCTTCAACCCTTTTCCCCTTCATTAACTGAGAGTGAGGAATAAATGCTTCCTGGGCATTCAGTAAAGAGAAGGGCAAGCTCCCTACGGTGTTTATGCATTAGTTCAACATAGCTGGCTTTTGTGGTAAGCAGATAGTCTGAGACATCTATGCAGTTTAATACACTATTTGGGATTTTTGCAGATCTTCCAAACATTCTGTCATTTGTTTCAGGTGTCCAACAACTTTAGAAGTCAGGCTAATGTAGAACAATCAGCATGTGTGTCTGAGCTAATGCATTTCATTCTGAGATGGCTGTTCAAGTATCTCCTGATTTCTTTGTATTTTCTTATTCAAATTTTTCAAAGTTTTACAAATTGTTTCAGAGTAATTGATTTTATGCTTTTCACCTGGAAAGTACAGTGGTTAAAGTTTTTTATTCTTCTAATATTTGCAGGAAGCCAAAAAGGCACAAACTCTGGAATTAACTTTTCAGGTTTCTGTTTCTGTCCAGAAGAAGACTCCTGTAAATGTTAAGAGATGGGTATCATTCCTACTGTGATGGTTTTATTTTGCAGGGTTATTATCAAAAGTAATGAATTCATTATTACCCAGCATCCCTTACTACACACTATCAAGGATTTCTGGAGAATGATATGGGATCATAATGCCCAGCTAATAGTCATGCTTCCTGATAGCCAGAATATGGTAAGATTAATGGCTGATTGTTGTGGTTTTATGTATGAATTGTAGTAGTATTACCATATTATAATATGCAGGATTTTCCCAAAAATCAATTAAAAGGTAATAATACTATACTGAGTGTAAAACTCCCCCCAAATCATCTAGCTTAACCTGCAGATCCCTACCCTGGCAAATTACAGTTGAGATGATAAGGTATTTTATCATTCCTGCATAATTTATAAAAAAAGAGACAAACAGCAGAAGCCACCTTTTGCAAGTTTAGCTTTGCTCCAGGACTTTTAATTGAGGTGTAATATGGCTCCCTAAGCCATTATTAAGTATGGGAGAAATAGGGAGATCGTTTCTCTAGTTCATCTATTTGACTCTATAAGCAGTGAAAGAAGCTCAGGTGTTCATCTTTTATGTGTAATTTAATAACAAATGAATATGGATTTCTGTTACTAGAAATGTATTTTAGGAATATCTGAGAGCTTTTAGCTTAGTACTTTGAGCATGAAAGGGCATCGTGTTTGGTAATGAGTTTGGATGAAAGCCATGCATATGCTTTGGAGAGTCTTGCATGAGTGGAAAACCATGTCACACAAAGGCAATATATGTTTTTGGTGTTTTTTTCCTCATCAAATATTTTATGAATGTTACACGTCCTACAAAACAGGTGAATTTCTAAGTTTGCCTTTGTAATAAGGGAGGATGTTTTGCACCAAGAGGTGCTGGTTCATTATAAGCCCTGTAAGAAAGGCTCTCAGACTCTGTAAAGTATTAAGTATAAGTAAAGTATAAAGTCAGACTCTGTTAAATGGTCTTTATTAGAAGTAAAGCTTTACAGGAGAGGATAGCACATATCCAGTCTGTCTGTGTGGCACAGAGCAGCACAGCACATGTTGGCTGTTCTGTGGCTGGCTAACTCCAAGGCATACCATGTTCTGGTCAGGGTCACTACAAAGGTGTCTGAAAACCATCACAGTTGTCATCCCATTCAGATTTTGAGTAACCAATCTAAATCTAGGCATCTGCATTGATTGCGTACATGGTACATTTTTATGTTCAATTAATTTTTATTTAAGAGCTGAACAGTACTTATTTTATGGCTTTTGTTTTTTCCTGGAGGCTGAAGATGAATTTGTCTATTGGCCAAACAAAGATGAGCCTATAAACTGTGAGAGTTTCAAAGTCACTATGATTGCTGAAGAACACAAGTGTCTGTCTAATGAGGAAAAGCTTATAATCCAAGATTTTATTTTAGAAGCTACACAGGTAACGCTGTCATAAACTCTCAGGATTTGGTTTGTTAAAGGTAATGCCTATGCTTTTGCCACATTTTCTATGGTAAATGAGTGGTAAAATCCCACACCCTTGAAACACCCAAATAGAGAGTAATCTCTGTAGGCAATGTGGGGACACGGGGAATAAGACAGTCCAACTTCCACAGGGGTATGGTTTTGTATCTGGAGACTGGAGCCAGACTGTAGCAGAGGCAAGGATAAGAATTCAGTCAATCTTTCACACCAAATAGATTTATGCTTTTTTCACTCTTTTAGGATGACTATGTACTTGAAGTGAGGCATTTTCAGTGTCCAAAATGGCCAAATCCTGACAGTCCTATTAGCAAAACCTTTGAACTGATCAGCATCATCAAAGAGGAAGCTTCCAACCGCGATGGACCCATGATTGTACATGATGAGTAAGCATTGCAGCCTACAGTTGTTTTTCATGCTTTTGTGTAGAGCCATTTATTATCTCATTTACAGTGAAAGCCACTGAAACAAGCCACAAAGTCTGCACCTAACAACAGTGCTGCTGCTTCTGTTTCAGTTGCATCAACAAGAGAAACATTTTGTATTTATCCCGCTCTGAATGTTCTCAATTCAGCTCTATCATTTTTATAGTCCAGATAATTGCCGAGTTGGGCACTGGAGAAGAAATCTATCAGGGCTTCATTGCGTGTTACTGAGGGAAGTAAGACTATTGAGATGAGGCATCCTACCCTCTGCCAGCTGTTTAGCAGTGGTCATAAATACTGAAATGTAAAAGGGCCCTGAGGCCTCTGGGATTTGGTTAGTAGAGGACTATGTCTGAGACATATGTCATATGTCTGAGACATATGGAAACTATGTCTGAGACAGGCTGTTAAAGACTTTCCAGAAGTTGTAGCCAAAAGCTGTGAAGATTGTGTTAAGGCGCTGCTGTGCAGTCCTGTTTTAGGAAGATGTAGACATCACATCACAGAAATTCATTTTATCGATTTATCCTGGCTTCTGTATTTTCTCCATGTTGAAACTTGACCCAGTTTCTAGAGACTTTTCTTTGTGTTGTGTTTTTGCTTCATTCTTTTGTTTTGTTGTTACTGTTGTTTTGTTTGTTTTCACTTTACAAAGGCATGGAGGGGTGACAGCAGGCACTTTCTGTGCACTAACAACACTCATGCACCAGCTGGAAAATGAGAACTCAGTGGATGTTTACCAGGTAGCAAAGATGATAAATTTGATGAGGCCTGGAGTCTTTACAGACATTGTAAGTAAAAACCAAAATGTGTGCATTTTTTTTTCTAATATGTGTGGTATTATTAGCATGCTTACATGTTAGGGCAACATTATTGCACCATCAGTGTGTTAGTTTCTGCATGAGTTAATCAAAACTATCCTCTAGGGATGCTGTAGTGGACCTGGTGTTTATTCCAAAATCTGGAATTTCCCATGAAACTGTTATGCAATTATCAAGTGAGCTTATTCTAAATGTGCAGAGCTGCCACAGTCCTAATAAAATCTGCACTGTTTCATGTAAATAATGGCTTTAATCCATCAAGGAATACATTTCTACTCTAAATAGACCCTGAAGTAGTTACCCTGTTTTCCCATTCCAGGATGGGCTCTCATCTTTCGTGATCTGTTGAAGGGTCACTTGACACAATTGTCACTGTGCTTACAGGAAGAAAAGACTTGAAAACTGTAACAAACTACAATTACCTACTAAGTCAGCATCAGACAGATGAAAAATCATTACAGAAATAAAAAGCTATGAACCCTGCCCTTGTTCATACAGCTACAAATCCAAACACTGTAGTTACACTGGACATAGTAAGGAGAACACTTCAGAGTGCAGTGTTAGGGTTAGGGCTACAACATTCCTGGCAGCATAAACAGGACATGACGCAGGACTGACAGATGGTTGTAAGGTGCAGCTGTCCCTTCCCTTGTCCAGATAGCACAGACTGAGGTGCCTGGCAGATGGCACAGTGAACATGGGGACCCGTCTCACCTAGCGGCACCATCAAGTCCTTCACTATCCTGCCCTATAAGCCTCCCGCGAAGACCTAGGCCCTTAATCTCAGAATTCAAATTTCCCATGCTCCTGCCACCATTTCCTACTCGCTGCTCTGTCCACCCTAATACTCCCAACCTATTTAGTCTATCCTACTGTTCACCTTCCACCACAGGAGCTCTTTATCCTCATATATCCATCCTAGTACCCAACACAACTGTACCCTTTCACAGCATCCACTGTTACCTGGTGCCTGCTGTCCCAAGATGCTGCCCTACACAGAGCACCCAGCTGTTTTTCTGTAGTCCGTGTGATTTCTGGCACTCCCCATTTCACACTGCACCTGCCTGGGATCCCTTTCCCTCTAGGCAGTGGTCTCCTCAGCAAATCTTCTCAAAAAATTGCACTCTCTCCTCCTACACTTCACAAGGTCTTCAAAAACAGAAGCAAGAACCAAAAGTACCACCAGAAGGAAAATAAATTAAAAAAATAAATAAATAAATAAATAAATAAAGAGAGAGAGAGAAAGAAAAAGAATAAACCATGTTTAAGGAAAAAAAAAAAAAAAGCTAACAGCTAAATTGAAGCCCTAATCCTGACTCCATTCAGTCAGTGGGAACTTGTGCTCTTTAATGTCGTTGTCTGCATTGTGTGCAGGGGGAGTCATTTGTCTGAAAATTAATAAAGCTGCTAAGTAACACAACAAATTGTGGAGCACAATACATTAACAGACTGACACATAAAGTGTTAATTACTTCTGAGTGACAGCATTACTGGGTATTCTAGTGCTATTATTTATGACAAAGTACTGAACTTTTTCCTCTTTTCCCTCCTTCAGGAACAGTACCAGTTTCTGTACAAAGCTATTCTAAGCCTTGTCAGCACAAGGCAAGAAGAAAACCCTTCAGCATCTATGGACAGTAATGGCTCAGCTTTACCTGACGGAAACGCAGCTGAAAGTTTAGAATCCTTAGTTTAAATAACAAAGCAAATTAAACACACACACACACTTGAACCACATCGGTCACACCTGGAGTTTACCATTACTGTTTTCAGTTTTATACTTTGTGGGGGGGAAATCTGTCCAGCTACTGTATGTATAATCAGTTCCCAACCTTCGTTCCAACAGAGTCATTCCTGTGACACAACTTTACTGTGGAACTTTTATCATTAACAATGTGTGCCTTTTCTTGAAAGATTTCTTGTAATACATTGTTATGTCCGGACTAACTTGATTGACTTTTACAGTGTTTCTAAGAATTGAATTGTGGTATGTTTTTTCAGTATTAGTTTTGATTTATCTGGCTTTACTTTTAACTTAAAAATATCATATTTATAGATGTTAGGGGATTCTCAATTACAAACAAACATGTTATGGTTTTAGGATTTGATTTATTTGCTGTATTTATAACAATTTACATTTGCTAGAAATATAACTTTTAATATAGTAGAATGTAAATAAAATACTGTTCTCCATAACATTCAACATTTTAAGATTTCAATTAGACATTTAGAATAGTAATCTGATACTTACTGTAAATACTGCTACTTCTATAGTGACTCCATGGACCAAATTTATATTTATAATTGTAGATTTTTATATTTTACTACAGAGTCAGTTTTCTAGTTCTGTGTAATTGCCTTGTTAAAATGACGTAGTCCAGTATGTTCTTATTTTAACAAAGTCTTCTGATATATAATTGTGCATCTTAAGGAATTAACCTCATATAGCTGCATGTGATTTTAACTTTTTGTGGGGAATAGAAATCATTTGTTTTGAAAGGAAAAGTTTTTATGAGAATAACACCTGTACTTGGCATTGTTAAATTGTTTTTACCTATGGCATTGCAAAAATAAATATAAATATTCCAGTCTGTGCCTATCAGTCTTCCACACACAGTAAACAGTCTGCATTGTAACATGGGACAGATTTTGCTTACAAGAATGACTCGAGACTGACCTGGAAACAGCTGCTGCAGAATCCGCAAGCTCAGAAGCCAGTTTTGGAACACTTTTATGGTTTCCAAGTCAACTCTTTTAGCCTCTCCTTGCAGGTCTCTTAGCCTGGTCACCCACAGGTTAATTAATGGCTTGTCCCAGGTTTCCTAATCACCTTCATTGCCCCTTCACAAGATTTCTCCTTCCTGTCTTTGGCTCAGATCCTTCATTCAGGTGCTGAGCAATTTGCTGCCTCCTTTTGCAAAGCAAAAGCCAAACTCCAGCAAGCAATTAAATGAGTTACCTCTGCAAGAACAAAAGCAAAATGTTTCAGTTTGGCCACTCATCTGTTTTCTGCAGTCTTCTGAACTGGCAGGAGAAGATGCTGATTGTACAAAAGGTTGTGGCATTTATGAGGGTAGAAGAGCCCAAAGAAAAATAGATCTTTTTTAAAAAAAACTAAATTATATGAGATAACTCCCCATTAACCACCTGTGAAATCCAGCCTGAATTAATGGCAAGACTCATAACATTTGTCTCTCACTGGCAGTGTTCAGCTGTTCCCCTTGTAATGCCCAGTAGTTGCTCAGGATCTGTGCAGGTAGCTCAACTTCAGGTCTTGTGCCTGCAGATATCCATACCCACCTCTGTCGTTCAAAACCATAACAAATTGATTGATTCTTTCAGAAATGAGTGTATGTGTTTTGCTGAGCCAAGATATTTGCCTTCAAGTTTTACGGTTTTTTTTTGTTTGTTTGTTTGTTTTTCCTGTGGCCCTGGTCATGCTTCCATCATTGCTAATGTTGAAATCCAGGAAGAATGGGAGGGAGGTTTGGTTTTTATGTGCAAGATAATTTACAATGTATCCCTAGACAAGTTAAACACTTTGAAAAATAGGATCTTAGGTTTTTGTTATTATTATTATTATATTTGTGTTGTTTTGCGGGTGATAAGAGTTACAAACATACAGAATCTGCTCCTTGTCCCAAAATATAAACATCTCTATCGCATTCTTCACAGCATTCAGGCACAAAGTATACATGTATATATATATGTGTGTGTGTGTGTATGTGTGTAGTAGACATAAAGGTGTGTAACATTTTCACCTAAAGAAAGGCAATATACTCTTTTTCCAGGTGGCCTGAGGGTTGCTTACTACTTCCTCTAAAGTACTTAGGTTGACTGAAACCCTGAACATACACATCTAGGTTAATGAGGACAGCTCTATTATGTAATTCCCCCCTCTCATCCCAGAAACATAGGATGCACTCAGACACAATTTTTCCTCTCTTAATCACCAAGTGTACATGTATGAAAGAGGTTAATTGTGATCTTATGGTCATTTCCAAACCTTATTCCATAATCTTCTTACCTTATACTTCTCCTCTTCACCATATTAGCACACAACGTAAGAGCCTGTAATGCTTGTCTGCTACTCCTCCAGCCTTTTCTTAAGGAAATCTGGCTTGCAGCCTTACATAACTTTGTGCTTTTACTTTTGATATCTTCTATTAATGTGTTTGCAATTGCATATAGTTGTAAATACAAAGTAGTTTTTAGGCCAATAAATTCTACTACAGTTTTCAAGCCTGTACGGAACAAAAGGAAAAAAGGAATCCTCCTTTCTAAAATCCCATCTTGATATAACTGTTCCTTTCAACCTAAACTGTTTTGCAGACATTTTAAAATGATAATCCAAGGAATCAGCTGTTGTTTGAGGTTTCTTCCAGAGATGTTTGTAATCACATTCATCATCTTAGCATGCTGACAAGTTATTTAAAACATAAGTGCTTAGGATAATCTCTTTACTCATACATATTGGTTCTGATCTAGAAAAAAAAAAAAAAGAATCATAAAAAAAAATCTATAATCTTCAACTGTGATGGATTACAGATTTTAATAAATGCGTGTCAGTTCCTATCTCAGACAAAGGCCATATTCTAATTATTTTTTTCTTGTAATCCAAGCTGCAGACTCAGAAGACGTATAGCCTGCCTTTACAAACTGGGTCAAGTGTGGAAAAGATGTTATGTATCTCCTGCAAGAAGCAGGATATTAATAAACATGTCCACTTAAGATTTTTATTAACAAAGTTACAACCATCATGTATGCTTAGGAAACTTTGAGAGTTAAAAAAAACACTAATTTGCTATCATCACCAACTTTTCCAGATCATAGTGTTGTGATTTAACACCTACAGAAAAGCTTTATAAAAGTCATCAACGAATGATGAGTAGAATTCATGGCTACCAGCACAATAGCGCATTAGTTAAAGACCTTGGTAAGGACTTTGAAAACCAGTTGACTAAGCTAGCTACCAGTTTTATAACAATGCTTTGTCTGTTCATTATGACACCCTAGGATAACGTATAAAATATCAGATGGGCTGAAATTTTCTTTGGTAAATGCTTACACCAAGATGAGTTTAACAAGTTTAAACTCATTTCTCTTTCTAGTGCATCTGAAGTATAAGTGAAGCAGGGGTGTGGAGGAGTTTTGTTGCCACTTTGAGGTTAAAACAGAAACAGATCCCCAGATAATACAGGAAGCCTAAGATGTCCCAGTCCCCTGGCGCTGGTGCCAGAACTTGAGGTTTGATGCTGTGCAGATGTGTCAACACAGGACGCTCAGCCTTGGTGATCTTCCAAATGGAGCACCCCACTCTGCTCAAGAGATCCATCAAGGCAAAACCCAGTGAGTTGAAGGTTCCACCACCAGTGGCCATGGTCCATGCTGGATCCTCAAGCCATGAAAAGACTTTCCTAGAGCTGTCCCTCCAGCCATCAAGTTGCAAGCAGGCATTTTGGAGATCAGAGTGCTGCAGCCTGAGCACTTAATGCTGCACAGCAGCTATTTGAGTTTCCTTTTCTCTAGTGTATGAGACAATAGTTCATTGGTGACGTGCCAGGTAGTACCACATGAATTTTACATGCTGTAGCGGGGAAGGGGATGAAGCATCTGGAACATATTTTCTAGCAGTGTTGCTCCAACTGTGGGTGCAATCCAGCCCAGCACATCTCCCTCCCTCCAGCCTTGGTTGGAGCACCTCCACTTCCACTTGGCTGCTGCCACCCAAACACTCAGCCCGCTAGAGGCTGGGGTAGGACACAGCCAGTTTCTTTCAGTTTTTCAAACAAAGGAAAGGGAAGGCCAACTTATGTCCAGGCTAGAAAAGTATACTTAACATTAAAAATGTGAGAGGGGAGGAAAAATGGAACAGATGGCACAAGGAAAAGCTTGCAGGCTTAGTTTGTCTACTTCCCTGGAGCAAGGCTAAGGTCTGACCATCCATTTCTGTTTCACATGTTTATGCTTTGGTGTGTTAAACACTTTCAAATGCACAAGGAGGAATAGAATGCCCTCTCTTGGGACATTTTGCCACAATATTTTCTGAGACCAACAACAACAACAAAAAAGCCTCTTTGCCTTATTCAGTTCATTCCTATGTATCAGGGAAGTCAGATCCCATAACCCTGTAACTGGTCACAGTGCATTTGAGATGGTCTGATCTGCTTTCATAAATTCTTCTGGAAACTCAAAGCTAATTTTTTTTTCTCCCCTCCTCTTATTATTTCTCCAGCCTTGTCACAACCAGTTTACCCCAGATTTTTCCCTCCTTCAACAGATGTTCCACTATAGGTTTATGTCATTTGTCTGGCAGGCATACATTTGTGCCCCAGTGGTCTATAGGAATATCTGAGGCTGAGAGTCAAACACCAAGGCAAAGGAGAGAGAGGCTGTGCATGACCTGTCTTGTGTACCTGTCTCAGAAAGTGGGATCTTATCTGTCACAGAGAGCTGGCACTAAAACAAATTCCAAAATGAAAAACTGAGAGGCATGGTGACAAACAATCTGTTCTTTGCAGCCTGATGTGAACAAGCAGCTTAAGAGCCCAGGCAGCGATAACAGAAACCAAACCACGTATTCAGCTGCTTATTTGGAAAGAAATGCCCTCAAGCTGAGATGGGTAGTGAGAGACCAAGCTTTCATTGCTTTCTGGGGCACAGGAAGACATTATACATCTATTGTTCTGTAGCTTTCCACTAAAGTGCTTAGGCACAAGGACAGCTACAAGACGTGCTAAAACCATTTGTGTATCTTAAGACTATAGATGAAGATGTCATGATACAGTAATAGCTGTAGAGTTAAATATGGATACTTAAACAATCATTGAAGAGTCTTCTCTTGTGAATCTGGTAAGAAGTATGAAAAGGTATTTGACGTACATCGGGAAGTACATGTGTTGACACACCACCTATGTAATAAACAAATCCCATTCATTTACATCTCATCAGACAGTAAAGATGACATGGCAATGACACGTAGGTTTCTGGATTTATTTTTCAGGCAATCTTATGTATAAGATACAATTATCTTTCCAACAGGATGCAAAGAGGACCAAGAAGTCTAATCTTCATACAAAAGCTGAACAATACATTTAAGCCTAACTCAGAAAACAAAAAGCATTGCACTGGGAAATAACATTCTGATACAAAATTTTTCAACCATAGTAACAGTGTTTCTTGAAGAAAACACATTGTAGTGCTCATTCCTTTTATGTTCCAAAGTCATTTCAGACATTAAAAAATAAATCCAATTTTCTTTAAATATTGTATTTTTGGGTCAAAAAAATAAAAAAAAAACAAGGTATATATAGAGAGAAACCAAGGTATATGTAGAGAGAGTCATAACTCCATGGTTGTGTATTTGTGGCGTAAAAGAGAAAAAGAGAATTCTCAAGTGAAATCATGGTCTCACCCAGCATCAGAACGGAAGAGACCAACAAATACAAATTTAATTTTAAACCTTAGATTTAGGCCTCTAATCTGCCTGGGGGACAGAGGCAGCAACAGTGATCAGAACATTAAGTCCAGCAACTCAGTGGAGCCACGATTTTATCCAATACTCAGAAAATGCATGGCAATGTAACAGACTCCAAATTCAACAGCACAAAGGCATTCACTGATTCAATGTAAAAAGCCCTCCTCTTTGACAACATTACTGTAATTATGTCCTTCATTATTCTTTCTCTCTTTGGCTCCTTTCACCTTCCTCTTTGTTGCTGGTGCTATTTCACCAAATATGCAAAAAGAAATTCCAAATCTTGAGTAGCAAGTCTTGGAGATTAAAACTTCAGCTATACTTTGTTATACTATGTTTTTCCTACCAGACAGAGCAACTCTAGCCCCTCAGGACCGTGGTAATAGAACTATGATGCTCAGGAGATAAAAGACTGTGCGTTCATCAGCAAAGTGCATTTGTGAGCAAAGTCAAAGGTGACAGCTCCAGAATCAGTATTCAGCTTTAGAGAAGGGGAGTTCCAGACAGCTGCACAGATACAGCTGCAGCTGGCATCTGCACACAGCTTTGCACAGACCTAACTGGTAGAAGTCTAATCCATACTTGCATTGCAAGGTGGTGTAGAAATCCCTGAGCTAAAGTACAGAAACAGCCCTGAACGGGAAGGAAGCAGCTGCTGTTTAGTCAGAGAGAAGCTGAACTCAGACTGAAGTTCAGTTCTGGGCTGGTGCAGTGACACTGCTGCTAGAGCTGAGCTGGCACAGCTGTGCAGCACAGCACTCAGTGTCAAATAAGCTGGTGCACTGGTAAACCCTCATCAGTGTGAAGTGGCAATGAATTGAGTAGTATGGATAGGCTCCCAAAGCAACAATTCAAAAGCATGATAGCAAAAGGACAGAAGCTAACTCAAAAAAGTAATGATTTAAGCCTCTAAGCCTACTGCATTTCAAAGCTGCTTATATTAGACAGACCATTCCCTTTGTAACAGTACTTAACCTGGACGAGGCACGTGGGATAAGTGGAAAGAGTAAACATGTCATTTAGAGCAGCTTGTGAACACATTAACTGTGGTGTATTTAAGAATACCCTTCCTAGCTGCAGAGCTAAATGCTAATGTGCTCTCCTAACAGCAAAAACAGCACGTAACAGTTATTTTGATGTATCACAAAGAGCTTCCGCTCTGTAACAGGAAAGGGACTGGAGGGTAAGTTGTTTTAAAATTAATTTGGTGGACAGCAGGAGTTAAGTTTACATTTGTAACAGATGGATTTCACAAATATTAAGATCTAGGTTCAAACAGCTGGATATCTTCAAGATTTAACAGGATTTTATTTGCTAGTAGTGCAGAACTTCTAAACTATTTCTTGCGTATTGTTATTGTGAAAAAGTTCAAAAATACTGTCAAAGGGAACAGGAGAAGACTTAAAATTTGAGTATAACTTCTATCTCTACTGAATTGTTTACAGCACATAAAAAAAATAAAATAAACTCAAACTAATAAAGGGAACTCATTAAGCAGACTTTTCCTTCACAAAAGCCACTTGTGGATTTTCCTTTCAGCTGAGTTTTGACTCAATAATAACCCTACACATTTAGGAGATAAATTCTATTTTAAAAAAAGATATTTAGGAAAGATATAAGGAAAGATTTGATGCTGAAACGTGCATGAAAGTGTTACAGCTTTGAAAGGAAAACACTAACACATGCATCTGGGCATCTAAAGTTTCTACATCAAAGTCAGGCAACTGATTTTATGGAAGGCACCATTTGGGTCTGAAATACCAGATACTGTCTTTAACTGGTCCAAATTTAGATTCTTCACGTTGTGGTGGGAAAGCAAACAAAGCCAAAACCAGATTCAATCCATTGCTTCCAGTTACTGTCTGATAACACTATGAGTACTGTACACAATACCTTCTGCCCTAACACGTTCAAGTATTGGTCCATAAATGTTCTTCGTCAATGGTATAACCATGCCTTTGACATCTATTTCACCTGAAATAAAGGAGGAAAAAAAAATAGTGTTATGTGTTAAAGTTGTGTGTCCATGCCCAGGTGCTGGCAGTGGGACTGGCTGGCTCCTCTGTGAGGCGAGGCCAGGGTTGCCCCATGCTGGACACAGCCAGTTCCAGCCAGCTCCAACAGGCCCAACATGGGGCACGGCTGGGCCCAGCACCCAAAATGGAGCACCTCGGGGGAACATATTTGAGAAAGGTTCAAAATGCTGCATGGCAGTGGAGAGTGAGGAACAAAGTACGAGAAAAAAAACTCTGTGAGCAACAACATCAGAGAAAGAGGGAGGGAGAGGAGCAGGTGTTCCAGGTGCTGCAGCAGAGCCTCCCAGTACAGCCTGGGGAGAGCCCACACTGGAGCAGTGGAAAAGTCTGAGGAGGTAGAAGCAACAGGGACAAACTGTTATGGACCAACCGCAACCCATTCCCCTGCACCACTCAGGACCAGGGAAAAGAGTTGAGGAATTGGGCACAGAGACATGAAGTTCAGCCTAGAAAAAAAAGGAAGGGGGGAAGATGTAATTTTAATTTGTCTTTGTATTTCATTGTCCAAAACTATTTTATCTGGAAATAAACTAATTTTCTCCAAATCCAATGTGTTTTACCTGTGATGGTAACTGGTAGGTGACCTCCCTGTGTTCATCTCTACCTACAAGCTTTTTCACTGCATTTTCTCTCCCAACCCTATTGAGAAGAGGGATTAACGGAGTGGCTGGGTGGGTGTCTGCCAGCCAGCCAAAGTCAACTCACAAGTTCAAATATCAAATTGCAATTACATAAATTTTACGTATATCTGCAATTTTAGTGACTGGTGTCAGGTTCTCTAATAGCATCAGTACTGAATCAAAAAAAAGAAAAAACATTTGAAAACAGTATCACACACAGATTGAACTTGATTCTTACAGCTGTGAAATTGGCTAGGTGAAAAGTTCAGATGAACTTTTAAAGTCCTGATGAAAAAAAAAGTTTTTGTTCATTTCAGCTAGCCAGGAGGGGAGCAGAGATCCAAAGATTAAGAACAAGCAAGGGGGAAAAATGACACCATTTCATGTTTACATGGTGATGACTAGGCAGAGTGTGGCTGTTTATATAAAAGCACATGCCATGATCAGGTAATATGCCCCAAACCTCAAATTTAGTCAATCTGTAAAGTAGCAGTGGAAGTTGCTAGTTTGCTCAACACAAGTATATTTTAGCCTGTTTCACTGTGGCACAGTCTCCCAAGGAAACAAATAATTTTTATCACAAAGGTCTTCTTTACACCAGTGAAACACTGAAGAATAAACGAATAAACATCTCTACAGATTTAGAAGTAAATTAAGAAGTGCCATCGGAAGATCCAAACATGCAGATTAAACACTCCTGTAAAGTAGACGAGAAGTTTGGTAAGTTAAAAATAATAATAATACACATATATACTTGAGGAACACTACACATACTGCTTTCTATAGGAAGAGAGATACAGAGGTTGAAATACATTCACTGAAGGCTGATCTGTCACTTACCATCTAGAACCATTTTAGCAGCAATAGCTGTGGGGTATCCTACAGTTTTAGCCATGGCAGAATATCCTTTGTTATCACCATAGACAACCAGATCAATAAATTTGTCTTCCAAATGACCAGAAGGATGCCTGAGACCTATTTCATTTCTCATAACAATCATATCTCTCTCTCCGGTGCCTAAAAGAAAAGCACACGAACTATTCATTAACTGTCTCCCAGTCATAACATGATGAGTTTCCTGACAAGCAAGGCACTGTGCATACATATCATTTACATTAGGGAAGTGAAATACACTTAGGATATGGGCTATAAAGGAGGACAGAAAGATGTAATGTTTTTATTAAGACGTAATGTTCCCTACTCCCCCAGTTACTCTCTTCACTCCCTGTTACATTTTTCATTTCAAGACATTAAGAAACCTTAATAAGAATTAATAATTAATGCTGGTAAGAGATACTGACTTGTTCCAGTCATAACCACAAAGAAGATTTCTCACATACCAAAAGGCAGATTCATCTCCATGTGCTTTGCAAGAGCCCCCACAATGGAATCTGCTGTTGGAACAGGTTCATCTCCCAGTAATCCTAGCCTGCCAGAAGTAGTAAAATAGAGTGATGCCATTGCATATCAATTTAACAGTCTGTTTTGTAATTTCCAGGTTGCTCAGCATATCAATTTAACAGTCCCAACATGGACCAAAATTGGTAGAACTTTTTACTTAAAAAATAAAAATAATGAAAGCACTGAAACATACCATTCCACAGCCTCAAGCTGACTTTTGTCTCTTTCCAGTTTGTTAAACACAGCTTCTCTGAGAACAGAGTATTCAACAGGAGGCTGAATTCCAACGAGTTTGCACATGAGTTGTTTCTGTATTAAAATAAAAAAGAAAAAGTTCCTGAAGGCCTGATATCTGTTCCCACTGCTTTCCAGTCAAGGTTTCCAGAACCTAAGCTCAGCTAATACCCAGGACATCTGAAAAGACAGATTGTACAAATAGGGAAAGTGAGATAGTTTGAGATTTTTTTAATCACAGCAAATGAAAATAGGGGTTGTTTTTTTCCTAAAACAGTTTGTATCCCACCACTCAGCTGTTTCCTGCTACCTTGCCTATCTCTTGTCTTATCCCTTTCTCCAGCAGTGAAGAAGGAATGTAGAAATCTGCATAAACACTGTGAAGATATTTAGGTGAAAGGGAAGCTACCTTGAGACAGCTAGTAAGTCAGGAACTTAAGGATCTCTCTCAGCTGGTCTATAAACAGTGAACGTCCATTTCAAGATAAAAGTACTAAGATGTAACTACATTGCTGAGACAGAGCTTGCAATGAGACTGAAGGATAGGAGGATTAGAAATTCTAGCCATCCTTGCAAAGAAAGCTTGAAGATACCGACCCTACAACTGAAAGTGGACAAAAATCATCTCAAAAAATAAGTCACATCTAGCCCATTGCTGATGGGCTGTTTTCCAATCACTGAAATGAACACACTGCTGAAATTGCAGCCTAAAAAACTCTCTGGAGTTTGGGAAGATGAGCAGTGCTCTATTATAGTCAGACTCAGCCTTTTCACCTTGTTAGTTCTTTGGTTTTGAGAATATTCAAGACATTCATTACTTGAAATAACAGCATCATCAGAAAAATACTGTGCTCTCCTTTCACACAGTGTAAGCCTGGTGCATTTTTCCAGATTAACGCGGATAAAAGCACAAAGGACACAGGAGACAAATCTGAATTTTGTTCATCTGGGTAATAAAGTTATTGTCTCAGGGGTTTGCAAAACAAGAAAAATTTCACATGACATACATGCAGACCTGACAAGTAATAAGCTCTCTGTAAATATAGCTCACTCTACACCATACTGAGATAGGAAATTCCCTGCTTTGCCCACAGAGAACCAACACATGGACTGTCAAGTGCAACAGCAGCATATCATAAGAGTCATACCTTGGCTGCCTCCTTTTATCATTCTTTTCTACTAACTATACTCTCTGGTCAAATTAAATTCTTTTAGAAATCCATATGTTACAAAACTCTAGATGTATTCAGCTCTCACGAAACAAAAGCAAATCAGATTTCAAAGTTACTGTACTTTCCACTGCCATGGAAAATGAGTAAAACTACTTCCCACATATAAATGCCTTCTGATGGCAAAGGAAGCAACCAATGCCAGTACTATTGAAAAAGCTTAAGTCAGTTTTATCCTCTAACTGCACTTAATGCATCACTAAGAGCATCTCCATCAAAGCGTCCCTTGCAGGTAACCCTAAATGGACCAGAAAGCACACCTTGGAAAAGTTCCTTAGCTGGTACATCTGATATTTCGTTATAGTGTCAAATTTTTCCTTGACTTATATATATCCCCAGATGTGCCTTTGTAAAATCAGTGAAAAATATGTCTGAGAAAGAAACAGCAAAGATTTTGCAAAATTGATGAGTTAAAGTGCATGGAGACATGAGTAAGATAGACAGAAAAGCAAGTTAACAGAAGACAACAAAAAAACCACAAGCCTCTGTATAGAAGCACAAAACCACAAAACTCTGTATAGAGTTTTAACAGACAAAAAGATTTTCATATACTCCTTTAGGCTTAAATTCTTACTTCTTAATGCTCTAAAAAAATTTTTACACTGAAGACCACAGGCCAATACCAATATAGACACTGCAAACTTAGCACTGAGGGCTGGGGTCTTACTAGCAGAAAATTTAAGACAATTCAGAGAAACACTGGAGGGGACTACTTCTGACAGTCACCTAGCCCAACGCCCTGCTTGAAGCAGGACTTCTGCTAGCACTCATATCAGCCATAGCATGCCATGTCTAGCTGAGCCCAGAAAGCTGCCACGGCCAGGGACTCCAGAGCCTTCCTGGGTAACCCGTTCCAGCATTGTGCTGTGTTCCTGCTGAAGAAAATCTTCCTAGTGACTAAGAATAAAAAGCAGAGAAGAGCAGGATGCAATACAAGATTCCCATTGCTATGGGCACCCAATCCTAGAAAGAAAAAGGTTAATAAAATAGAGAAAAGGCGGCAGAAGAATTGAACTAACTCACCCAGGTTAGACGTGGTGCATCTGAGTTTAACAAAGGATAAGGATCTGGGTTAATTAATCCCAATTTCACAAAGCCTCCCATAGTTTTAGAGTATCCCTGCAATAAAAGAATGACATAGTTAAAAATAGTAACCACTTGAAACTGAGGTGAGTATTTACTTTGATTCAAATGTAGTTATGGAAGCAACAATGCTTGTGTTAAGCATTATGCCCATGGGAAAGCAGCTACAATAACATGATGCCAATGGGGTTACAACAACAGATTGGTACCTCAGAACCTTCAGTACCTCTCCACCTCTCCCCCTAATTGTCCAGTATCATCTTTAGTGATTTATTATTGTTCTGCCATCAATCTTTCTGTGGTAAGTAGAATTGGTTCATAAGAGTGAAAGGCCAAGCTGGCCAGCACATCATTACAGACAGGGTAGTATCAGCCAGCTGGCCACAGAGAGCCCATGACTGAATTCAGCTCAGCACAGCTGTACATTGTTTAATTGTACTGACATCAAATAAACTAATTTTTAAGCTAAAAACCCTGTGTGTTTATATCTTTCTTCAGGAATAATAGAGACAATGAGTGGAGTGGAATGGCATTTAAAAGGAACTGCAAAGGACAATAGGCTGCATGATAAAATAAGTCTCAACTGGCTTCTGCTCATTTTTGGTTTTTTCCCATTAACAGTAACAAGGACAACTCCCACACAGCTGCTGGATACCTAAAAAAACCACTCAAATACCAGTGACTAGAAACACTGTTAAAAAAAAAAAAAAAAAAAACAGAATGGTGGAAATAAAGCACCCTTGGAGAGGGCTAATTATAATTAGGAGCCACCTCCACCAGCACAAGGTTATTAGCTCAGATGGCCTTGCAGTCAGATCCCTCTGTGACACCTCTTTTTAAATTGACTCCATTAGCCATCTCAACTTGATCTCTAAAAGGCACTGCAATGAGATATCAGCCTCTGCATTCAGTGGATCGCTTTTTGCTCCATGACAGAGCAGTGCATGAAGGGCCAGCGTTAACTTCTGCCATGCTCAGCATCACATCCCAGCAGGGATACCACATGGCTAGGGCTATGCTGTGCTCTTTCACACATCCCTACCAACATCACCCCAACCC